>NW_025927420.1:0-25776 GCF_016906955.1 Phacochoerus africanus | reverse complement strand
AGAAAAAGAAAGAAGAAGAAAGATAAGAGAAAGAGAAGAAGAGAGAGAGAGAAAAAAAGAAAAAGAAAAGAAAGAAGAGAGAGAAAGAGAGAGAAGAAGAGAAAGAGAGAAATAAGAAAGAAAGAAAAAGAAAGAGAGAAGAAGAAAGAAAGAAAGGAAGGAAGGAAGGAAGGAAGGAAGGAAGGAAGGAAGGAAGGAAGGGAAAGAAAATGCCTTTAGGAAAAATCCACTGAAGCATTTAAGTATAAGGGTATTATGTCTGCTATGTATATTACTATATTCATATATAATTATGTATGTGTGTGTGTTATGGAGGAGGAAATGAAAATGTTAAAGTGGTAAAATATTAATATTTGGGGAAGCTGCTTGTAAATGAATGATACTTCCAAAAAACCAAAAAATTGGGGGGGAAATTTTGGCACTATTTTTTCATAATTTTGAAAAGTCTGAAAATCCATGGAGAAGGCCAATGGGGTGTTTTCTTGCTCAGTAGTGGTAATAGCGACTGCAACAGCTTTCGTTGGCTGAGTACTTATAAAGGGCCAGGTGATTCCATCTGACCCCACAGCTACCCCACAAAGAGCTGTCATTTCGCCCATCTTGCGGAGAAGGATCCTGGCATCAGACGGGGGAAAGGACTTGCCCCAGTCACACAGCCTGTGGCCTGCACGTGGCAGAGTATGCACTTGAGTCTGTCTCACGCCTCACTTCTAGAAATCATCACCAGCGTCTCTGCAAGAAGGTCACAAACTCCCTTGCATTCTGTCCAGGAGCAGGAGAGAAAACACAGCTTCTTTTCTTTGTAAAACAACTGAGCGGGGAGGGGTCTAAGCGCAGAACTAAATTTAGCTCAACCCGTTTAATTCAACAATTTAAGCAGTCTCTTGAGGTTTCTCAAGTTCTGAGGGACTTGGTCTCTTTGGTCCAACCGCTCTCCTCTCACTGCTCCTCCCAGATACAGCGGCTGGGGTCAGGGGAATGAGGATTTGGGGGCTTTTTGTTTGGGGTTTTTTTTGGGGGGTAGGTTTTTTGAGGGGGTTTTGTTTGTTTTTGGTTTTTGTATTTTTGCTTTTTAGGGCTGCACGTGCAGTGTATGGAAGTTCTCAGGCTAGGGGTCAAAATTGGAGCCACAGCTGTCGGCCTACACCCCAGCCACAGCAATATGGGATCCAAGCCGAGTCTGCAACCTACAGCACAGCTCATGGCAACACCAACTTCTTAACCCCCTGAGCAAGGCCAGGGATGGAACTCACATCCTTATGGATGCTTGTTGGGTTCTTAACCCGCTGAGACACAACGGGAACTCCCAGATTTCTTTTGATGTGAGAAATACAACCCTACCCGTTGTTTCCTATTTTTTTCAGCCAAAAAAAAAAGACTTGGTACAGGGCGATCAGAATATATGTCTGTCTACCTACCTCCTGGACCATGCTCACGTCTCCCTTGCTGTCTCTACAGGTCCTTGCCCCCCAGGGAGATGCAGATTTTTCTTCTATCACCCCTCCCCGCTTATGTGAAAACTTGGCTTTCATAAAATCCTCGTGGTCCTATCCACCTGGGCAGTCTTTTGAAATACTAAAATAGGAGATAAAGGAACACAGAAAAATCCTCTCACTCTCAACTGGCCCTGCCTTTTGGCCCAAATGCACTATTTCATTCTGAATGCCAGAAGTTTATTATGAACTCTATTATTACTAATTATTACTATTATTAACTGTTGCTATCATTACTATTCATTCATTATTAACGCTACCTCTCTTTTTGCATGCCTCCTATAAACCCCTAATCTCCTGATATTATTATAATTATCCCCATTTTTATGGATGAGAAATGGCTTAGGGAAGTTGAGTGATTTTTCCAGAGTTGGATAGAGTTAAAGCGATTCAGGCTGGACTGGAACCAGTTACAACGGTCATTCATGCCCACTCTCCTCGAGCCTCTCACTTCTCTCCATTCACCATCCCTCCAGCCCTCCCACTCTGAACTTCCCTCACCCCCCAGCCCAGCCCCCAGGGGTGGCAAGGCAGTGACAAGAGGAGACAGCTGACAGCTCGTGTTTTATTGGAGAGTAAGGGCGCCAGCCCCAGAACCAGCTAAACATTTTCAGTCTTGGCCATCTTGAGTCCATAGGCGAGACAGCACAGGGAGGCATCCGGGCACAGTTGCATGTAGGCTTCATGCCTCGTGCAGTAAGGCCGGCAGGCCCCTTGGCCCTTCCAACACCGTTTGAATTCACTCCTCCCTGTGCAGGGGAAGACCCCGGGTCACAGAACCACCCAAGGGTTGCAGGTTAGATCACAGATTTAACCACAGATCATGGTCACAAGTTAGATCACTAACCACATGTTAAGCCATTTGTTAGACTCTGGTCTTAGAACAGCCCTCAGGTCATAAGTCAGGCCACAGAACAAGAACTCTGGCCACAGGTCAAGGTTTAGACTAGAGGTAACAGGCTAGACCACTAGTCATAGAGAAGACAGCCAGTTATAGTTAAGACCACAGATCAGTCCAGGTTAGCCCACATGTCACAGGTTAGACCACTGGTTACAATTTCTAACTATGGGCCACGGAAAAGGTAAAGCTTTGGGTAAGTAGGTCCTGTACTCCCTCCAAGGGTCTTTGATCACAGCATGCGGTAGGGCAGCTGTGTCATTTATTCATTCAACAAACATGGGTCACTGGGAGGACCACAAGGGACAAGATAGCCATGGTTCATGCCCTTAAGGAGCTTCCAGCTGACAGGGAAGTAGCTTAAAAACCCAGGCAAATAAATACCATAAGCAGACTTGAGGTTAAGCATCCTAAAGTAAGTGATCAGGGCGCTACGATGTAATGAGGGCAGGTGTGTGAAGTAAGGAATGAGCAGGACCACTTAGGCCTGTTAACAGCAATATTTCCAGGTATATAACGTGACCAAGCAACTCAGAGGAACTGGGGCTAAGTGGGAGGTGGAGGGAAACTTCCCTACCTCTTCCTGCATTAACAGGGATCCCAAGGAATCTTCACCCGCTGCTTTGGGCTACCCATACATGTTATTCAACCATGTCAAGGTCAAGAATCTTAGAATAATACAGAACTGGCATCTAATCTCTATGAGGCAAAGAATCCACTGAAAAAGGCGTGTAGAGCAATACTTAAGGGTGTGGTGAGAACTCAGCTCAGATTCCCCTGAGTCCAAATCCCGGCTCTGCCATCTCGCAGCTGAGTAACCTTGGCCTCCGATTCTTTGTCTGCACAACTCTCTTTCAGAGGGCAGTTACAGGAGACTGAATCACTTTAGCACAGTGCCAATACTCAACAAATGGAAAATGAGGTTATGGGAATGGGAGCTTAGAGAGTTGGAGCAGCCAGGGCTCATTCTAGGTCCACCCCTCTCTTTTTTCAGATAAAGAAGGGAAGGGACTCACCCAACTTCTCCTACCCAGTAAGTGGTGGGTCTGGAACCAGAACCCGAGATCTTGATGCCCAGGTGAGGGCAGTTCCTGTAACAACTGCTCTTAACACACCAACACATGGTAACCATCCAACAACCCTGAGATACGGAAGTTATTTTTGCTCCTTTATGATCTGTGGTCCCCTCCTCAGATATTGAACTTTGCTCCCCCTCTGCCCCACTTTTTTTTTTTTTTTTTTTTACTTTTCAGGGCCGCACCCATGGTATATAGACATTCCCAGGCTAGGGGTCAAATCTGAGCTACAGCCACCAGCCTTCACCACAGCCACAGCAATGCAGGATCTGAGCTGCATCTGCTGCCCACACCACAGCTCACAGCAACGCTGGATCCCCGACCCACCGAGTGAGGCCAGGGATTGAACCCACACCCTCGTGGATACTAGTCAGATTTGTTTCTGCCGCACCACAACAGGAACTCCCCCTCCCCTTTTTTTCTTGGGCTCCCCACTCCGGCCTGGCTGGCCTCCTCACTGCTCCTCGAACACATCTGTCACCTCCTGCCTCCCTTCTGCCTGCATGATCTCCTCTGTATTCTCACTGTCCCCAGATCCCTGCTCAAACTCACCTCACATAAATATCTGACATTTCCTTCAAAACAGTCCACTGGGGAGGAGGAGGGGGCAGATGAATAACAAAACAGGTTCAAGTTGATAACTGCAGAAGTTGGGTGAGGGATACATGGGGGGGTTGTATTATTTTTTTGATTTATGTTTGAAATTTTCTAAAATAAAAAGGGTTCATTTAAAACTCACCCTATTCTCTATTTTTGCATAAGTTTACATTTCTCCATAATAAACATTTTTTAACTTGCCTCGTTCCTCATATTATTCTCTCTACTTTCATGTATATTGAAATGTTCCAAAATCTTTTTTTAAGCAGCAGAGGCCTTTCTTGACCATGCCCACCAGCTCTTCCATTGCCCGCCCCCCCACATACCTGACACACTAACCCCTTGCTTTTATTGTTCTTAGCACCTATCTCTGCCTAACACATCATACCTTTATTTGGTTATTTTCTGCCTCTGCTGACTGAAATATCAGCTCCATGAAAGCAAGAATCCTGTTTGCTTTCATTTGCTTTCATGGCTTGATTCCCAGAAATTATAATAGTGCCTGGCACACAGTAAATATTTTTCTGATGAATCCTTGTGGAGTGAATCGCATCTTAAAGATGAGGAAACTGAGGTGCGGGCTGATTTAGCAACTCGCTCCAAGCTGCCCAGCAAGTCAGTGGTGAGGCCAGAATTTAAATGTTGGTCTAGGCCTCATCTGTCCCCCAGAAGCTGAGAACGTATTCCTCATATCTACACACACACACACAGAACACACAACACACAACACACACATACACACACGCACGCGCGCGCACGCATGATGTTACCTGGTGGCACATGACCCAGGACCAGGAGAGCCACAATAAGCAGAAGCAGCTGTGTCATGGCCACAAGATCTGGAGAGGGGCTGCTGGGGAGAACACAAGAGAAGAGGAATCAAGCAAGCTGAGCCCGCTGCTCGGGGCCCAGCCTTTATTGGGCTGCAGATCAAGGCAGGAACGTGGGCAGCAGGAGGCCCAAGTGGGAGTCAGAGGCCCTGTGGTCCCAAGGATACAGCTGGACCTCAGCCAGCTCTGTGGGGAACTGATCAGCCATACCATCCGGAGGTTGCTGAACTCTGAAGCTGGGGACAGAATTTCCTGAAGCAGTGCCTAGGGTCAGAAACTGGACCTCTTCTCCACCTGAGGGGGTGGGGAAAGCCTTAAATTTGGAGAGACCCAGTTCAATATGCCAGCATCTCCCTCTAATCACTGTGATACCTTGGACAAGTCACGTAGCCTCTCTGAGTCCCAGGCTGTCATCTAGGAAATAATGACAAGCCCTCCTTGCAAAAATCCACGGAGGTTTCCTTCTTATGCTAAAGACGTGGGACCAGAACTCTCTTATGCATTCAAACAAGTCTGTACGGTTGACCTTTGAACAACATAGGGGTTAGGGATGCACCCTCAAGAGCAATCGAAAACCCACCTATAACTTGTAGTTGGCCCTTTGTATGCACAGTTCTTCTGCATCTGCAGTTACACATCTGCAGACTCATCCCACCATAAATCATGGGCTACTGCTGTGTTTACTATTGAAAAATCCTTGTGTAAGTGGCCCTGCACAATTCAAACCTGTGTTGATCAAGGGTCAACTGTATTTAGCTGTCTTCAGAAAATGAGAAGAGTAATAATACCTGCCTCACAGAAAGTAATGGGTAGCTAGCTCAGGGGGATCAAAGGAAATAACAGAATGGTTCTCAAAGTGTGGTACCCAGACTAGCAAGCAGCAGCAATACCGGGGGCTTGTGAGAAGCACACATTCTTGGAGTTCCCATTGTGGCTCAGTGGTAACCTGACTAGTATCCATGAGGACACAGGTTCGATCCCTGGCCCCGCTCAGTGGGTTAAGGATCCGGCATTGCTGTGAGCTCTGGCATAGGTCACAGATGAGGCTTACATCCTGCGTTGCAGTGGCTAGGGTGCAGGCAGGCAGTTGAAGCTCTGATTTGACCCCTAGCCTGGGAACTTCCATATGCCACTGGTGTGGCTCTAAAAAAGAGAATAAAGAAACACACATTCTCAAGCTCAGTCCAAACACACTGAATAAAAAGATCCGGGGGTGGGTTCTGGCAAGCTGTGGTTTAACAAGCCCTGCAAGTGATTCTAAGGCTCCATTAAAGTTCGAGGACCACTGAGATAACATGTGTACAAAGCTTAGAACAATGTCTGGTAGGAGTTCCCATCGTGGCTCAGTTGTTAACGAATCTGACTAGCATCCAAGAGTACAAAGGTTCTATCCCTGGCCTTGTTCAGTGGGTTGAGGATCCAGTGTTGCTGTGGCTGTAGCGTAGGCTGGCAGCTACACATCCGATTTGACCTCTAGCCTGGGAACCTCCATATGACGTGGGTCGACCCTAAAAAGCAAAAATAAAATAAAATAAGAACACAGTGTCTGGTACACATGCATCTGAGTTTCATCTTGAAAAATGAGTAGGGGGAAGAGAGTATTCCAGGCAGAATGTGCCTGAAAGAGTAGGGTATTGACCAGAGCAAGGAGTTTGTTGGGAGAGATTGGAAATGAACTTGCAGAGGAGAGAAGCCAGAATACCATAGGTCTTGAATGCCAAGTTCATGCTTTTGTATTACAGAAAGCTGAACATGGTGTAACATGTTCAGATTTCAGGGTCTTTTTTTCTTTCCCTTTTTTTTTTTTTTTTTAGGGCCGCACCCACGGCATACAGAGGTTCCCAGGCTAGGGGTCAAACTGGAGCCATAGTTGCAGGCCTACACCACAGCTCACAACACCAGATCCTTAACCATCTATGCGAGGCCAGGGATCTAACCCGTATCCTCATGGATCCTAGTTAGGTTTGTCACCACTGAGCCGCAATAGAACGCCCCAGATTTCAAAAGACTGAATCAAAAGACTGAAACCCAAAGTATAGAGGTGACTTGCCCAAGGCCATATAGAAATTAAGCTGCAAAGCTGGGACTCAGAACTGTCTCACTCCCAGACAACACTGCATCACTCATAACCCATCTTGTAGGTGGCAAAGGGAAGCTTAGAGGGCCAAGCCACAGCAGGAAACCAGGTGCTGAGGGGGTTCAGCCTCTGCCCAAAATCCTATAGGGGCTGAGTTAGTCCACCAGGCTGCTGCGGGAGCTGCTCTGAGCTAGACACCTGGGCCCCCTCAGCCATGACAATGAGCCCCTCCCACAGGTACAGCACGGTGTCCATGAGGCCCACGCACACACCTGCCCTTGTCCTTCATAACCTAAAAGGAAGCATCCTGGAGTTCCCGTCGTGGCTCAGTGGTTAACGAATCTGACTAGGAACCATGAGGTTTCAGGTTCGATCCCTGGCCTTGCTCAGTGGGTTGAGAGGATCCAGCGTTGCCTTGAGCTGTGGTGTAGGTCGCAGACATGGCTCAGATCCCACGTTGCTGTGACTGTGGCATAGGCTGTGGCTACGGCTCCAATTGGACCCCTAGCCTGGGAACCTCCATATGCCATAGGAGCAGCCCTAGAAATGGCAAAAAGACAAAAAATATAAATAAATAAATAAATAAATAAATAAATAAATAAATGGAAGCATCCTGCTCAAAGACCCATGGATGGCCAAAATCACCACTTCTCTACAGCCAACTCCTCCTCTGTACCAAGGTCACAGTATCTATTTTCTCTTCTTATAGGCCTGGTAAGACTTGGTGAGGTGGGAGGGGAGTGGGGATGCTAGGGGAGAGCACAGACTTTGATAGAAAGCGACAGTAGGATTTCCCTGGTGACGAAGCAAATTAAGAATCCAGCACAGTCATTGCTGTGGCTGGGGTCACTGCTGTGATGCACTGTGGTACACTGTGGTGTGGTTTGGTCTCTGGCCCAGGAGCTTCCATGTGCCCTTGGGGGCAGCCAAAAAAGGAGGGGAAGGGGGCTGGCAGGGAGTTCTGGTTGTGGCTCAGTGGATTAAGAACCTGACATAGTGTCCGTGAGGATGCAGATTCCATCCCGGTCCTCGATCAGTGGGTTATTGCTGCCATCTAAGGTATGTCACAGATGTGGCTGGGATCTGGCATGGCTGTGGCTTAGGCCAGCAGCTGCAGCTCCTAGTTTAAATCCTAGCCTTGGAAATTCATTCTGCAAAAAAAAAAAAAAAGCCAGCAGGGCAGAGATCTGAGTCCCAAGCCAAGTCAAACAGCAGTTTGTACATCCTCTTACTGTGGCATCAGGATTAAATGAGCTAATAATCCAGGCAAAGTGTTCAAACCATACCAGGCACAGGAAGAGTTGAGTAAATAATCATCAAGGAGGCGTTCTTTCAGGCACAGGGCACCCCTAGCTGCATAAACGGGCACAAACCCTAGCATTTGGTGAATGATTGGATTACAAATGAATGAATGAATGAATGTTGCCGCCAAAACATTCTGAACTTTTTTTTTTTTTTTTTCTATTTTGGGGCCGCACCTTCAGCATATAGAAGTTCCCAGGCTAGGGGTCAAATCAGAGCTACAGCTGCCATCCATAGCCACAGCAACACAGAATCTGAGCCATGTCTGCGACCTACACCACACTTCAGGGCAATACCAGATCCCGGACCCACTGAACGAGGCCAGGGATCGAACTGGAATCCTCATGGACACTAATGGGATTCTTTCAGCTGCGCCACAGCGGGAACTCGCAAGACATTCAGAACTCTTCGGTGCAGACTTCCTGGGACCCCTCTGCCACCTCTCAAAATTAATTCCCCATCCAAAGCAGAGTTTCTCAAAGCGGGGTCTATGAACTCTGCACCAGACTCAACTTGCATACTTGTTTAAAATGCAGATTCCCAAAACTCTCGGCCAGGACTGCTGAATCTGCCTCTCTTGCAGGCTGCGACCTGGAATCTGAATATTTAACAAGTTGCCCAAGCGTTTTTTGTGAAAGCTAAAAGCTGGTATGCCCCATTGCTGGAGAGGATAGATGGATGCGAATGCAGAGGGATCCGGACTCAGGAATTCAGAACCCCCATCCTTCCCCCCTTTCGCACCCCCCCCCAACCCCCGCCCCTGGTAAAGGACTTGAAGCCACTGGTCAGTAGAACTCTGCGAAAAATCATTCAGCGGCCAAGGCCTTGGGGCGGAGACCCCGGGGCTGCCCTCACGGGGCGGGGCTCGACGGGGCGGGGTCGCGGCTCCTCCCCCAACCAGGGCGGCGGGGCTGGACCGGCCCGAGGGGCTGCGCGCGGAGGCGGTGGTACAGCCTGGAGTACCCAGCAGCTGCGGGCGGCCGGGGACCCTGGACCCCTCCTCACACTGAGGTAAAGGCCCGTGAATCCTGCCACCAACTTAGTTAAGTTGGAGCGGAGTTCGCCAGGCGCCTGTATGGGGGGGTGGGGGTGGGGGCCGGGAGGTTCTGTGGCGCAGTCAGGGGTTGAGGGGGGCCTCAAACCCGCATCCTGAAGTGAGGATCCCTGGATCTGGACCCCGGAGAGTGAGGCAGTCTGGGACAAGTAACCCTCCAAGGATCTGGGGACTCACACCCAGGACCGCAGGCTGGGGAAGCTCGTACTCACACTCCGGGAATGACATGCCCTCCTGGGCCGGGTAGGTCCCCTCTCCACCTCCCCACCCCCGCCAGGACCCCTTCCTATCACCAAACCTGGGGCCTGGCCGCCTCGAAGCCCCCGCCCCGCAACAGCAGCTGGAGGCCGTCGCGCCAGCCGCTCCTGAATTTTTCACGGAGGGGGCGGGCCGGACACGCCGTTCCCATGGCACCGGGGCGCTCGGGTTTCAACCCGGTGGGAACCCCCAGACCCTTTTGCCTTTGGAGTACTAAGCCGACCCTCCGGCCACTTCCTCAGCTCTTGAGGGAACGGGCTGCGGAAGTGAATCCCCCCAGGGGCTCTCAGCCCTCCTCTGCACCTCCCTACCCAAACCGAACCGTGGGGAAGAGACCAGTGGGAAAGAGGAGGACAGGGAATCCAAGTGTTCTTCACGATCGTGGGTCTCATGTCCTGAATGGCAGGGGCAGCTCAGTGTTCATGCGGGTGTGGACATCCCACGCGCGGCTGCCCCGCTGCCTGTCTGTGTGTCATGGGGAGTGGGTCATCTTCAAGGCATAAGAAATGGTCTCTGGTGTGCATGCATGTGTGTGTTTCACGCTCACTCACCCCTCCCAGCCTGACCCAGGTTGGCTCTAGACCAGAAGCCAGGAAGCCCCCACCCAGGAGGATCTGAGGCGCCTCCTCCTCCCATGTAAACAAGAAGGGGCTCAGCAGCTCATCTGGACCCTGCAGAAGAAGGGGCTCAAAGCACCTGGCTAACCACCCACTCCTCCTTCTTGCCCAAGAAAGGAAGGAAGGAAGCCCTGCTTCCCAAGGATGACACTAAACACTCAGCAAGAAGGAAAAACCCCCCTTCGTCGGCGAGCCAGCACTCCACTGCCCCTGTCGGCCCGGGGCCACCAGCCTGGCCTCTTGGGCACAGCATCTTCCACACGATCCCAGCATCCCCGGCTGGGCCAATCAGCCTCCCTCAATCCCCCCAACCGGCAACGTTCACCTGCTCCCAGCGGTTGGTCCTCTGAATCCAGCGACTCTGAAGGCTCCTGGGAAGCCCTCTACCGTGTGGTACTGCTCGGAGATCCTGGCGTAGGGAAGACCAGCCTGGCCAACCTCTTTGCGGGAAAGCAAGAGCGGGACCTCCATGAACCGCTGGGAGGTAGGGAGCCTGTGGGCTGGGCTGGGATGTGGTCAAAGGAGTGAAGTCACTGTCATCTGGGCACCAAGAGTTGACAACAGTCAAGAACAGTTGTACAGCTCATGCACTGCTCAACTCTAAGGGGCATCATTCACAGAGACGATGAAGTGAATGATGCCCCCTAGAGTTGTGTAGGGCACAGCCTGCACAAGGATCTACAGGAGGGAAATTCCTTAAATAGTGAGTGAGAATTTTGCCAGTTTCTCACAGATGAGAGGTATATGATTCCTTTCCATGGCATAACGGAAGCAACTCTGAGTTCCATGAGTCTGAAGGGTAAAGAAATGGTGGGCCCCCTCCCAATTCTCAGATCCTCCCCGCCCCACAGACAACCAGCCATCCATGCTCCCCATGATCTGCAGCCAAACTAAGATGCTGCCCCAAAAGCAGACTCCTGGACACTAAGTTCTGGGCCCTGGGTTCCTCTATTCCCAAGACATGCAGTGAGCTGAGAGGGATGGGGGAGGGGTCCCAGGATGGTGGGAAACAAGGACAAGGACAGAGGACATGAAGATGAGTCCCCACAGGATCAGCTAAGAGGACCCAGGGGGAGTGGGGGGAGGGGTCAAAGGCAGAGAGGAAGTGGGGACACTCTGACCAGGCCCTTTCTCCAGCCTTGACCCCCTAGGAGTGAGAACCCATATGAGAGATGGACCTGTACACCTGTATGTGTGAGAGGTGGGGAGACAGACCCAAAGAGGGTAACATGACCTGCCTGAAGCACATAGGAAGCCAAGGACAGAGCGGGACTGGGAGAATTCCCAGCCCAACTTTAAGCCCATCACTCACACTCATTCAATCAACCAAACCAACAAAGCCTTTCTCAGTACCTACTGTGTGCCAGGTACTCTGCCAGCAGCTAGGGAAACACAGACTCCTCATGTGCTTCTTAACCTATTGGGAGAGACAGACATCAAACAAGCAGGGTGAGCACTTGCAGGAGGTGTGACTGGAAAAAGGGGCTAGGGAGGCCTACCCTCTTCCCAGGCCTGTATCTCCTCCCTGAAATCCGGCTCTTTTCTGGGTTGCAGAAGATGTATATGAGAGGACCCTCACGGTGGATGGAGAGGACACCACGCTGCTGGTCATGGACACCTGGGAGGCGGAGAAACCGGTATGGCACAGCAAGCAGGATTTGGAGGGAGGGGTGCTGAGGCTAACACCAGATTCCTGTCCCTTCCTAGGACGCTACAAAGCAGGGACAGTGCAGGGCCCATCTTCAGCACCACCCCCCCCCCCACCCCCCACCCAAAACCCACAGCTTCTAAGCAGCCTTTCCAGCCAAAGATAGAAAGTCCTCACGACCCTGACCCCCTCTTCTCACTCCATTGACCCCCCTCCTTACAGCCCTCCCGGGAGGTGCTTCTCCCCCTGCAAATCTCCACCCCCATCCCACTCCACCCACCCACACTGTGCGAGGGAAAGAACACCAGCTTTAGCCTGAGGTCCAACACCCTCTTCCTTTGTCTTACCTATTGGCTTTGTGCAACTGACTTACCCATGCTGAGCTTCAGTTTTCTTACTTGATAAATGGGTGGATCATTCATTCCTTCCTTACCAGCTGGTTTTGGGGGGGGGGTTGTTTTGGGCGGCACTCATGGCATGTGGAGATTCCCAGGCTAGGGGTCGAATAAGACCTACAGCTGCCGGCCACAGCCACACCAGATCTGAGCTGTGTCTGCGACCTACACCACAGCTCATGGCAACACCAGATCCCCCCCCCACACCGCGGACCCACTGAGAGAGGCCAGGGATTGAACCCTCATCCTCGTGGATAGTAGTTGGATTCGTTTCCTCTGCAACACAATGGGAACTCCCCAGCTGTTTTTGTTTTTGTTTTTTTTTAAGTTCGTACGCAGTTTCACAGAGGTAAATACAGTTTGGAGCATGAAAAAATGCTGAACGAGTGAAGAATTGTAAATAACAATAATTCCTATTAATCATAACGTGGTAGCTAATAAAAAAAAAAAGTCAGTAAAGAGGATATCAAAGGATGTCTTCCGCTAGCACATTCCAAAGCGAGAAGATAGCTTCTGTCAGGGACATGTTCCCATTATGCTTTTCTTATCTGTTTTGAGTTGTCTTTTTTTTTTTCTTACAATACAGGTAATACATGTTCATTGTAGAACTATGAAGAAATAAAACTAAGCAAAAAAAAGCATCTAAAATTCGCCTTGGGAGTTCCCGTCGTGGCGCAGTGGTTAACGAATCCGACTAGGAACCATGAGGTTGCGGGTTCGGTCCCTGCCCTTGCTCAGTGGGTTAACGATCCGGCGTTGCCGTGAACTGTGGTGTAGGTTGCAGATGCGGCTCGGATCCTGCGTTGCTGTGGCTCTGGCGTAGGCCAGTGGCTACAGCTCCAATTCAACCCCTAGCCTGGGAACCTCCATATGCCGAGGGAGCGGCCCAAGAAATAGCAACAACAACAACAACAAAAGACAAAAGACAAAAAAAAATTCGCCTTGGGAGTTCCCATTGTGGCTCAATGGGTTAAGAACTCAACTAGTATCCAGGAGGATGCAGGTTTGATCCCTGGACTCTCTCATTGGGTTAAGGATCTGGCATTGCTACAAGCTGAGTTATAGGTCACAGATGTGGTTCAGATCCGGCATTGCTGTGGCTGTGGTGCAGGCTGGCAGCGGCGGCTCTGATTAGACCCCTAGCCTGGGAACTTCCATATACCATAGGTGCAGCCCTACAAAGGAAAAAAAATAAGGGTAAAATTCACCTGGGATTCCATCTCTCTCAGGGGTAGGCCCCTTCCCTAACACTCAGGGAGGCCCTGCCCACAGGAAGGGGCTTCGGAGGTCAGTGTTGGATGACTGACAAGAATGGCTGACAGCTCTAGTGATTGGCCCAAAGGCCGGGGATGAAGGAGCTAGGGGACCAGTTCTTTAGCATAAAAGGAAACCAAGACCCAAATGAGCATCATAATAATTATGATGATTCTTCTAAGAGCAGCTGACAGTTCTGGAGCACCGTGTGCTAAGTGCCAGCCCCTAAGTGTAGTGTCAGCCCCTGGGCTAAGCACATCTATCATGACATTCAGGCAAGACAGAAACTATACAGTGAATGTACTTCTGATTCCCATTCACTGATAAGGCAGTCAAGGCTCAGAGAGGTTAAGTAATGTGTCCAAAGTTCTCAGATAGCAAGTGGGATTCAAACGCAGATCTCTAAGACCCCAAAGCCTGTACTCTTATGCACTAGGACTGCCTCCTCTCTATCCCGATTCAGAGCATCATCTTCTGAATATCCAGCTGAGGTTCCCTCACTCATTTTTTTATTAAGAAACACTGGCTGGATGGGCCAAGACATCCAGCAGTTATTAAGGCAGACATGTCCCCTTGCCTCATGGAGCTCAGATTGGTGAGGGAAGGTATGCTTTTTGGATGCAGCTGAGAGACCTATGGGGCAGAGTCAAGTGAATTAAGAAGAGTGATCATAGAGCTCCCTGGTGGCCTAGCAGTTAAGGACTTGGCATGGTTACTGATGTGGCTCTGGTTCAATCCCTGGCCCAGGAACTTCCGTATGCTGTAGGCACTACCAAAGAAAGAAGAAAAAAAAAAAAAAAGGAGTTCCCATTGTGGTGCAGTGGAAACAAATCCGACTAGTAACCGTGAGGTTGCAGGTTCAATCCCTGGTCTTGCTCAGTGGGTTAAGGATCCAGTGTTGCTGTGAGCTGTGGTGTAGGTTGCAGGCATGGCTCGGATCTGGCATTGCTGTGGCTATGGTGTAGGCCAGCAGCTATAGCTCCAATTCGACCCCTAGCCTGGGAACTTCCATATGCTGCGGGTGCGGCCCTAAAAAGCAAAAAAAAAAAAAAAAAAAAAAGACCAGATTGGGATTCCCATTTGGGAGACAGTAGGAAAAGTACTGGACTGGAAGAATTGGAATTGTGTGCCCAGCTGGCTGTGTGGCCTTGATAAAGTTTTCTCTTCTCCTCTGGACCTTGATTTTCCTACAGTTTCCTCGTCTGCTGTCTGTGAAGGCAGTTCCCAAAGAGGGTCCATGCAGTAGCAGCCTTAATGGAATAAGCATCCATTCTTTCCATCCTTGGTCTAGATCTTTTTTTTATGTCAGAGAGGCAAAACTGGACAGAACTGAGAGTGCCACTGGCTCATCCAGTGGTAGCCTAGTGTGGCTGACCATCAGGGTCACCTGGAGGGTATAAAAACCAGATTCTTGAGTCTCAACCCAGACCGAATGAATTAGAACCTATAAAAATGGGGTTCTGGACTCTATATTTTTTGGCCTCGCCCATAGCATTCGGAAGTTCCTGGGTCAGGGATCGAACCCACACCACATTGGCAACCCAAGCCACTGAGGTGACAATGCCAGATCCTTAACCCACGGTATACACAGGAACTCTTGAACTCTATTTTTCTAATCACGCCCCCAAGGGGTTCTTACCCACCAATCCATGTACCAACTGGGTTTTATGATCCTAACACACAGCACATACTCCATAAATACTTGTGCAATGAATGAATGAAGGGTCAAGACCCACCCTCTCATTCTACAGATTAGAAAATTAAGACCCAGCGAGAGGACGGAACCTGTCCACAATCAAGGCTGAGAATCCAGAATGAGAACTCACATCTCTCTGACTCAGTTCAGGATTACTTGGCCTGGGGAAGGATCAGTATGTCTGTCAAGAACACACCCCCTTTGACAATGATGGTGTCCATGGATCCAATGCTTTCCTGCTTATCTACCTTATTATCAGAAAATTTGTCTGGCGTCTTTCGGCTCACAAACAGTCCTTCCATCACACTGGGCATTTCCCACTCCTGGCCCACTCTCTTCCCTCCTGCTCAGCCTGCTCATCCTGACCCCCCTCACCAGTCCTCTGTGAAACCCTCCCACATTCTGCCTGGTTGAGTTCCTTTGGCTTATCCCTGCCCTAACCCCCACCCCGTGACTCCTCCAGCCACTCACACATGCCTCTCTTAAGGGTACTCCAACTCTCCATTTCCATGGCACCCCTTTCCGGACCATGAGCTTTTAGAAGGCAGGAACTGTGTCTTATTTATCACTTAAGAGGAGTTCCCATTGTGGCTCATTGGGTTAAGAACCCAACATAGTGTCCACGAGGATGTGTATGATCCCTGGCCTCATACTGTCTGTGAGGATGTGAGTTCGATCCCTGGCCTCGCTCAGTGGGTTAACAGAGCACAAGCTGTGGCGTAGGCTGCAGACAGAACTCCGATCCCGCATTGCTGTGGCTGTGGCACAGGCCAGCAGCTGCAGCTCCAATTCGACTCCTAACCCAGGAACTCCCATATGCCGCAGGTGCCACCCTAAAAAGAAAAAAGAAAATTGTTGCCCAACTGGTTCAGTCTCAGAGTGCGACCTCTAACAGAAGATCATCATCCAAAACAGAGTTTCAAAATTACCCCAGTTCTTTCCTCTTCAAGACTCCATTTCTTTTTCTTTTTTCTGTCTTTTTTTCTTTTTGCCTTTTCTAGGGCCGCTCCTGCAGCACATGGAGGTTCCCAGGCTAGGGGTCGAATCGGAGCTGTAGCCGCCGGCCTAGGCCAGAACCACAGCCATGCGGGATCTGAGCTGCATCTGTGACCTACACCACAGCTCACGGCAATGCCAGATCCTCAACCCACTGAGCGAGGCCAGGGACCGAACCTGCAACCTCATGGTTCCTAGTCGGACTCATTAACCACTGCGTCACGACAGGAACTCCAAGACTCCATTTCTTAAAATGCCCCATTGCCTCTCCTGCCCCCTTCCCTTACACCCCACAGATGCTCCTTTGACTCTCCAAGACAG
The DNA here is from genome assembly GCF_016906955.1 of Phacochoerus africanus. NCBI lineage: Eukaryota > Metazoa > Chordata > Mammalia > Artiodactyla > Suidae > Phacochoerus > Phacochoerus africanus. Next base: position 9,264 of record NW_025927420.1, on the reverse strand, counting down.
TCCAGAAAAATGCCTCCCCTAGAATCAGCCTCCTGTACCCCCTTCCCTCCCTTTTTTTCTCTTAACTCTGGACTGCCAAGGGCTAAAAGTACTGTCTAGCAAGACCACACCCTCCTCAAACCAGACAAAAGAGCTGAACAGGCAAAGCCAGAATCCTCCTTAGTAGGAATGGGAGCGAAATAAATCTTTTGTCACCAGTGCCCATCCTCCAGAAGGAACCAATGAATGAGAAATGGGGTGAGGTAGTGTCATTAGCCTCGTTTTTCTTTTTTTCTTTTTGGTCTTTTTAGGGCCACACCCACAGCATATGGAATTTCCCAGGCATGGGGTCAAATTGGAGCTACAGCTGCTGGCATATGCCACAGCCACGGCAACCTGGGATCTGGGCCACATCTGCGACCTACACCACACCTCATGGCAACGCCAGATCCTTAACCCACTGAGCAAGGCCAGGGATCGAACCTGAATCCTCATGGATACTAGTCAGATTTGTTTCCCCTTGACCACAACTGGTACTCCCAGCCTAGTTTTCCAAGCAGAGAATTGAGGCTCAGAGAAGATGGGTGGTTTCCCACAGTGACACAGGGGATTGTAGCAGAATTTGTCCCCCAAACCTGTCCAGAGTATAAACCTCAGCCCTATCCCAACCCATCAGAGCACCCCATCCCCTTCTTTCTGAGCCAGGGCCTAGGCACCCTCTGAAGATGGGTCTGGGTCCCCTCCCCTACAGGATGATAGCTGGAGCCAGGAGTCATGCCTGCAGGTGGGCAGCGCCTACGTCATCGTGTACTCCATCGCAGACCGGGGCAGCTTCGAGAGTGCCTCTGAGCTCCGCATTCAGCTGCGGCGCACGCATCAGGCAGACCACGTGCCCATCATCCTGGTGGGCAACAAGGCGGACCTGGCACGCTGCCGCGAAGTCTCTGTGGAAGGTAAGCCCTTCCCTCCGCCCTCCTCCTCTGTCTTTCTCTCAGCCCTACTGTCACTGCTTCTCCAGCACTCTTCATCTCAGTGACTGTCTTGACCCCTTCCCTCCTGCACCACCACTCGCCCCAACCCACCCCCACCTCCATCCTGCATCTACTTGCCTAAGCCTATGAAGCTGGAAACCATTCTTGCCTCCTCTCACTCCCCCCAAACTAGTCCCCACATTCTATCAGGTCCACCTCCCTTAACCCCACAATCCCTCCCCATCCTCACCCCCATGCCCTCAGCCTCTGCCCCGTCCTGGCATTTCCACTTTAGCCTGGGCCAGCCCCCATGCTTCTTATCCCCATTCAGTGGGTTTGCCCCACCAACTGCCAGAGTTTCCAGAACCAGATCTGACCTTGTTACATTGCTTAAAAATTCCGTCATGGCTCCCTTAGTCACCAGGTACGATAGGCCCAGTGCCTATAAGCTTTTCAAGGACTTACATGTGAGATCTAAAGAGGACAGTTATGGGCTCCAAAATACAGTGAGAAAATTATAAATTCAAATTTCAAAGAGCTTTAATTCTCTCTAAAATGTAATATCGTGTCAGCCAGCAACTGCAAACCAAAATGTTTGAAGTTATATATAAATTGTATTTAAAGTGGGATGGGGAATAGCTTTTTTTTTTCTTTTTACAGCCACATCTGTGGCATATGGAAGTTCCTGGGCCAGGGGTCGATTCAGAGCTGCAGTAGGCTGCAGCTTGCGGCAACCCCAGATCCTTAACCCACTAAGCAAGGCCAGGGATCAAACCTGCATCCTCACAGAGACAATGTTGAGTCCTTACCCTGCTGAGCCACAATGGGAACTCCAGATGGGGAAGATCTTAATACATCGGATGTATCAGGTGGGACCCATAAAGATATTAAAATGGCCCTATTCACAGGACAAAAATCTAAAAGATATGGAAACTGAGACCCAGAGCAGGGAAGCAAGTTTTACAGGGTCACCAGCCACTGAGGACTGGAACCCAGGCCCCTGAATCCAGCCCAGTGGCATCCTAAAGATGGAAGACCATTTGCTTTATGAGCAGACATCCCCAAATTCCACAACACGATCTCCAGGAGATTTTGTTAAATCAAGGCTCTCAGGCCTCACCCAGACCTACCGCATCAGAATCTCTGTGGGTGGGCTCAGCAACCTGCATTTTAACAAGCTCCCCCAGATAATTCTGATGCACAGATTAAGACCCCCTTATCTGACATTCAAGACCCTTCCACCTGTTCCCAGCCTCCCTGTCTTCCCAGCCTCATTCTACTAACCAGTATCAATCACTAGCCTGTGAACTAACTCCTCAAAGCCGGGTCTGATCTCTGGCATGCAGCACGAGGTACGGGAAGGGAGAAAATATGCTTCCCCATGGACACTGAACACACCTCTTGCTACCTTTGTCTCCTCTTTCCGGTTCTGGCTCCGCCCCCTCGCGTCTGACCCCGCCCCCTCAGAGGGCCGCGCCTGCGCTGTGGTGTTTGACTGCAAATTCATCGAGACGTCGGCCACGCTGCAGCACAACGTGACGGAGCTCTTCGAAGGCGTGGTCCGCCAACTGCGCTTGCGCCGCCGCGACCTCAGGGCCCAGGGGCCACCCACGCCACGACGGCGGGCGAGCCTCGGCCAGCGTGCTCGTCGCTTCTTGGCGCGCCTAGTGGCCCGCAGCGCCCGCCGCCAGGCACTCAAGGAGCGCTCCAAGTCTTGCCACAACCTGGCCGTGCTTTGAGGCTGCCAATCTGCCAGGGATAGCGAGACACGGGTGTACTCTAGGCTCCACCAATGCCGCCGAGGGGCAGAGTCCCGGTGACCTGGATTCTGAGTCGTGGGCCTTGCCCACCCACTGCCGCAATGGACAGAGCATCTCCCCCAGCCGCAATTTCTCGGACTTCTGTGCCCTGGGAAAATGATGGACAGACTATGGGGCCAAAGCACAAATTGGTTTTTTTATATGATGTGTGTCTTTTTGTAAGCAGTCTTCGTTGTCCTTGGGCTCTGGCCTACCCTCAGAAACCACCCCGTCCCAAACCACCCCCTCCCACCAATAAACCAGAAAGATGTCCAGTGTCAGTGCCCAGACCTCTTCTTTGGGGCTCTTCTAGGCGTCTCCATCTCCCACTCTCACATGCACAGATTGCAGACCTAGTTAGCCTGCTGACCTGGGTGTCAGGGTTAATCCATTAAAATCACTGAACGAATTGTAGATTCAGGCCCATCTCCTAACCACTGGGCACAGTCCCTGCCCAACACCCGTTTGCACGAGACCCACTGTGGAGCACAAACAACCACGGTTCAGAGCAATGACCTCCTATTTTCTCATTAACCCATTTTTTAGATTATAGATTCACAAAATATTCTCTGAAAGGAATCTCAGCACTCATCCTGGCCATAACATAGCTGGTGTTTTCGGGGAGCTGACTGGATTCTAAACTGTCACAAGTATTAATCTTCACGTTTACTAGTTTAACAATGGAGGCACAGAACAGGCTTATGCTCCAGATCATACAACTGCTGTAGGTGAAGCTGCCGGGATTCCAGCCCAGATTTATGAGATTCAAGTCTGTTCCCAGCTTATTCACAGTTCTCTTGGAGCATGTGACCAAAAGCTGTAGACTCCTGGGGAGATAGCCTTTCAAACACAATTTTGCATAGAATTTAAAGACAGTTAGGAAGTTCCCTTGCGGTGCAACTGGTTAAGAATCCAGCATTGTCACCATAGCCGCTTGGGTCACCAGAGCCGCTTGCTGGCATTCCATCCCTGGCCCGGAAACATCCACATGCCTCAGGTGCGGCTAAAAATAAAAGGAGGGGTAGACTCCATGACACGCAATCCGTTAATCCCCAGGGTGGTTTCCCCCCCCCCCTCCCCCCCCCCCCCCCGACCAATTTAGTCCAAGTCATTCATTTTGGAAACTGAAGCCCAGAGAGGGGAAGTAAGTGCTCCAGAATCACCCAGCCGATAAGGGTAAGGACTAGACCTCAGGGCCCAGCCTCCTCCTATGTCTGCGTGGAAAGGAGGAGGTAGTGAGGCGTCCAGCCTGGCGGGGGATGGGCCTTGGGGGTCAGGTCAGGAGTTTCCAGCCTAAGGGGAAGCAGTGTCACTCCTTCGAGAGGAGAACAAGATGCAAACAGTTTGGACCATTGTGTCCCTGACGCCTGACACCCCTTGCCCCAACCAGCTGCCGGTCCAGATGCCTCAGACCCCCACGTGGGCCACGTCCCAGCTGCCAGAAACACCAAAGCACAGGCAGGCGAGCCACCATATCCTCCAGCTGTGAACCGCCCCCCCCCCCCAATCTTGCCAGCGGGGCACTGATGGCACTTATTTTCCTATCCCTACTGCAGCCAGGGTGGGGGGGGTGGGGTCTCCCCCCACCCCAAGCTGTCTCCAGCCTGCGGTTGGGGGGGAGGGGCCAAAGTCGTGGAAAGTTGGCAGAGGCAGCCAGCAGCAGCCGGGAGAGTGGAAAAAATGATATCAAACCCGGAAAAATGCAGGCCGGATGGAGGGCCCAAGCCGGCCCTGGGAGGTGAGAGGGGGGGAGGCGGGGAGGAGGCCCCACAGGCTGAGAAAGGAAGAGGAGCGAGGGAGAGAGCGCAGGAGCTGGTGTGGAAAAACCTGAGGATAGTCACCAGGATCCCCTTCCTTCTGCATCCACAACTACTGATTGAAGGCCTACTAAGTGCAGGGCCCAGAGCCTGGTTCTAGGGAGACGCTGGTAAACAGGAGTAGAGAGAGTGTCCATACCTGGAGCTCGGTCTGATGGGGAAAAAAGACTAGAAAACAAGGATCTGAATAAAAGAATTGCAAATTGATAAGGGGCTAAAAGTCAGGTTAGTCATAAAAATAATCCAATCCTCTTAAGTTACAGATGGGGAAATTGAGGACCAGAAAGGGAAAAGGTTTACTGGAAGCTGCTCAGATCGTGGAAGAAATCGTTGAGACCAGGATGAAGGGAGGAAGGAGAGGGAAGAAAGAAAGAAACAAATAGTGCAGACTGGATGCAGGGGTTAGCACGCAGCCAGCACAAGACAGCACAGTGGTGCAGGGCCTGGCCCTAAACCAGGGGGTCGATGTTCAAACGCTGCTCCTCCTCCATCTCTCTGTGCCTTAGTTTCCCCATCTACAGAATGACCGTTCCCTCCCTCAGGATTGATGCGAGGATTAAATGACTTAAGATGTGTAACACAGGAGTTCCTGTTGTGGCTAAGTGGGTTAAGAACCCAACATAGAGTGTCCGAGAGGATGCAGGTTCGATCTCTGGCCTTATTCAGTGGGTTAAGGATCCATGGTTGCTGTGCGCTGCGGCATAGATCACAGATGCAGCTCGGATCCAGCGTTGCTGTGGCTGTGGCGTAGGCCAGAAGCTGCGGCTCCGATTCAACCCCAAGCCTGGGAATTTTCCTAAGCTGCAGGTGCGGCTGTAAAAAAAAAAAAAAAAGTGTAAAGTACTCAAAATAGTTCCCACGTCTAGGAAGATTCAGTAAATGTTGGTTCCTGCTATCACATCTTAGGACCTTAGGGAAACCAGAGTTTGTTTAGGGTAAGATAATTTGGGTCTATGAAGAATTGCTTGGGAGTCTTTGCCCTGCTATGACACTGGAGGACTTTAGGAAACTCTCCTCCCTTCCTGGGCCTCAGTTTCCTCATCTATAAAATAAAGGGTTTGAATCTGAATTTTTTTTTTCTTTTTAGGGCCACACCCATGGCATATGGAGGTTCCCAGGCTAGGAACCAATCAGAGTTGTAACTCCTGGACTAAACCACAGCCACAGCAACACAGGATCCAATCTGAGTCTGCGACCTACACCACAGCTCACGGCAACACTGGATCCTTAACCCACTAAGCAAGGTCAGGGATCAAACCCGCATCCTCATGGATCCTAGTTGAATTTGTTATGGCTGAGCCACAACCGGAACCCTCTGAATCTGAATTTGTATTGTATATTCACATACTCACACGTTTGCTGTCTGCCTCCCCCACAGGAACAGGAGGCCAACCAGGGCAGGACCTCGATGCTGCTTTCTCCTCAACCCCTGCATCCGTCCCTGGCCCCTAGTAGGTGATCAGTAAATATTTGTCGAATGGATTAATTAACCAATCTCTAAAACGGCCCTTCCAATCCTGACTTCTCTGATTCTAGGAGTCTGTGAATAAGGCATGGCTGGGAAAGCCTGTGAGAAAACCACAGTCCTCCTCCCAGGGACATGGCCTATTACAGTTTAGAAAGTTCTTTCTCATACATAAAAACAAACAAACAAACAAAAAAAAGCTAACTTTGTTTTAGCTTTAGCTCTTTCTATGCGGTGAGCCCCATGCTTCATGCTTGATACACATTTTCTCCTTTCATCGTCACCAGCATCAACCATCTGGGTAGTAGGTACCATTTTGCAAATAATAGATGAACACATGGAGGCTAAGAGAACCCAAGAAATGTATCTAAGGCTACCCAGCCAGAAAGGGTGGCCAGGATTCACACCCAGATCAGCTGTCAAGAGGCAGGTAGGAACTGCCATCTTCATTGTACAGTTGGGGAAACTGAGGCCCGGAGAAAGTAAGTGAATTGCCCAAGATCAGCGTAACAGCAAAGAGTGCCGTCACTCTTACCATGCATCGGGGGCTATGCTAAGTGCCTTTCATATATGAAATCCTCAAAAGTGGTCATTATTTTCACCATGGTGAGGGGTTTTTTTTGTCTCTCTCTCTTTTTTGAGGGCCTCACCCACGTCCTATGGAGATTCCCAGCCTAGGGGTCGAATCAAGGCTGTAGCCACGAGCCTACGCCACAGCCACAGCAACAGCAACAGGGGATCCAAGCTGAGTCTGCGGCCTACACCACAGCTCATGGCAACACTGGATCCTTAACCCACTGAGCAAGGCCAGGGATCGAACCTGTGTCCTCATGGATAACAGTCAGATTCCTTTCCGCTGAGCCATAATGGGAACTCCTCACCGTGGCAGTTTTCAGATGGAGAAACTATAGCAGAGAGAGATTCACTACCCTGTCAAGGATGCACAGTTAGCAAATAGCAGAGCCAAGATTCGAAGCAGGGACGTCTAGTTCCTTGGTGTGAAGGGCTCCTCTCTATTGCACTGTCTGTTGGTACAGCAAGTCCAGCGCGGGCTCGTGTCTGCCCAGCACCCTGCTGCCTGGGCTGGGGGCAGGGCGGAGAACAAAAGCGCATTGAGAGGATCCTCAGCCGCCAGCTGGGACTTTCCACCTTGAAGGGAGGGTACTGTTATGGAAAAAGTGATAAAGCTCTGGAAAAATGATTATCTCCCCAAGGGCCCCCAAGTCTCCACAGAGTCCCCCCTCCTTCTATCATGGGGGAGGGCCACAAACTGTGCCGGCCTGATCCAGATGAGATGAAGGCCACCTGGACCCCAACACACCCCAGCCTGGCTGCTCAAACACTGAAGATCACTGGCCTTGATGGAAAGTTCCCATTTCTCAGCCAAGGGCACGAAGCTTCTGCTCAGGAACCCCTGAGGAGTCTGGTTCAGGCTGAAATGCCTCTGTCCTTGGATGGTGGGAAATTCACATCTGAGAGGCACAGCTCCATCGTCCCTTTATTCGGCAAACTTTGACAAGAGTGTGTGCTCTGAAGGAAGGTAAGGAGAGCCGAGAGGGTCACAGCTGGCTGCCTTATTTAAAAAAAAAGATTAATCTCTCCACTCTGCCATGACTGGGTGACCTTAGGCAAATCAAAATATACAGAGTGAAGGGGTTAGCGTAGAACTCTTTATGCGTCTGTCTCAAAAAGACTGTTTGAATATTCTACTTCAACAGCTTGAAAAAATATACAAGTTCAGTTTCAATTTCGGCCGTGTTTCCTTCTGTTCGGTTCAGGGTTCAGTTAAAAATAATACTAATGATGGGATGGGAGCTCTGGGTCCAGCAGTGCGTGCCGTTTCCCCCGGTCCCATCTGGTTCAAGTTCAAGGCTAAGATAGATCGCTCTTCCAGTCACCCTGCTGCAAAACAAACCACCCCAAAGCTTAGTGACATAAAAACAATCATTTTATTATAGTCATAGATTTTGTGAGTCAGGAACTGGGGCAGACAAAGTGAGTAGAGCTCTTCTCTGGGACCTCAGCCGGGAAACCCACTAAGATTGGCGGATCATCTCACAGGGCTGGAGCTAGAATTATTCACCTGTCTGGAGGTTGATGCTGGTGGTCAAGTGGAGTCCCCCCCCCCACAAGTGGGCTTACCAGGTGGCCTGGTGCTTTTGTTTCCTCTTGCTGCCGCGACAAATTACCACCAACTTAATGGCCTGAAACAGCACGCATTTATTACCTGATCGTTCCGTGGACTAGAAGTCCAACTTGGATTCCACCGAGCAAAAACCAAGGTGTCAGCACGACTGCCTTCCTTTCTGGAGGCTCTAGAGAAGATTCCGGTTCCTTGGCTTTCTCAGCTGCTAGAGGTCCACCGTTTTCCTTGACTCATGACCCTTTCCTCCATCTTCAAAGCCAACAATATCGGGCCAGGTCCATGGCATTGCTGCCATCTCTCTGGTGCCCTCCCTTCTGCCTCGTTCTTCCACCTTTGTGACCAGGTGAGCCCCCCCAGTCAATGCAGAACTACCTTCTTCTTTGAAAGTCAGCGGATCTATTGACTTCATAGCACAGAGAACTCCACCCAATATTCTGTGATGATCTATGCAGGAAAGCAATCGGGGAGAGAATGGATGTGCATACACGTATAGCTGAGTCTCTGTGTTGTACAGCAGAACATTATTACAACCTTGTAAATCAACTATCCTTCAATAAAACTCTTAAAAATGAAAATAAATGAATAAAGTCAGAAGACTAGCGACCTTAAAATTTATCTGTGACCTTAATCCCCCTCTGCCATGTAAAGCAACAAACTCACAGTTTCCCCAGATGAGGACGTGGACATTTAGAGGCGCTGTCAATCTGCCTGCCCAGGCAGGATAAAGCAGAGCCCGCAGCAAGGCCGTGGCTGTGTCTTCACTCTCCCCCAACACACAAATGCAGCCTGGTTGTAATGAATATACAGAGAAGGCCCTAAGTGGGAGTTACAGTTGTGGCACAGTGGAAACGAGTCTGACTAATATCCAGGAGGATGCAGTTTTGATCCTTGGCATCGATCAGTGGGTTAAGCATCCAGCCATTGCTGTGGCTGTGGTGTAGGCCAGGCTACTACACAGCTCCGATTCAACCTCTAGCCTGGAAACCTTCATATGCCTCAGGTGTGGCCCTAAAAAGCAAAAAAAGGAAAAGGAGGAGGAAAGGGAAGGAAGGAAGGAACGGGGAGGGAGGGAGGGGGAGGGAGGGAG
>NW_025927419.1:0-21759 GCF_016906955.1 Phacochoerus africanus | reverse complement strand
GGCCGAGGAGCTGTGGGGTCGACCAGCTCTCCCGGCCGACTCGGTCCCGGGTCCGAGCTGAGGCGAGGTCGACGAGTTCTCCCGGCCGACATGGACCCGGGTCCGAGGAGCTGTGGGGTCGAGCGGCCATCACGGGAGACTCGGTCCCGGGTCCGAGCTGTTGCACGGTCGACAAGCTGACCCCCCCAACTCGGACCATGGTCCGTGAAGCTGTGGGGTGGGCAGCTATTCCGGCCGACTGGGTCCGGCGTCCCAGCTGACGCGGGGTCAACCAGCTCTCCCGGCCGACCTGGTCTCTGGTCCCGGCTGATGCGGGGTCGACCAGCTGTCCCGGCCCACTCGGTCATGGGGCCGAGCTGACGTGCGTCGACTAGCCGTCCCCTCCGACTCGGACCCGTGTACGCGGAGATGTGGTGTCGATCAGCTCTCTCGGAGGACTCGGTCCCGGGTACGAGCTTCTGCGGGGGTGACAAGCTGTCCCGGCCGACTCGGACCCGGGTCCGAGGGGCCGCAGTGAGGAACAGCTGTCCCCGCCTACTCGGACCCGAATCCTAGGCGTTGTGGGCGTCGACCGGCTGTCCCTGCCAACTCGGACCCGGTTCTAGTCGTGCTAGGTCGGTCCCGGGTCCGACCTGCCGCGGGGTCGGCTCGCTTTCCCCTCCGATTCGTACCCGTGTATGTGGCGATGTGGGGTCGACCTTCTCGCCTGGCAGCCTCGGTCCCGGGTCCGAGTTCCGGGGTGGGGACAAACTGTCCCGGCCGACTCGGACCTGGGTCCGAGGAGCTGTGAGATGGAGCAGCTAAACCAGCCCCTCGGTCCCGGGTCCAAACTGATGCGGGGTCTACTAGCCGTCCCAGCCCACTCGGTCCCGGGTCTGACCTGCCGCGGGGTCGGCTAGTTTTCCCCTCCGACTCGGACCCGTGCATGTGGAGATGTAGGGTCGACCATCACTCCCGGCTGACTCGGTCCCGGGTCCGTGCTTCCGCGGTGGTGACCAGCTGTCCCGGCCGACTCGGACCCGGGTCCGAGGAGCTGTGGGGTCGAGCCGCTATCCCGGCCGACTTGGACCCATGTCCGAGGTGTCGCGGTGTTGACCAGCTGTCCCCGCCGACTCGAACTCGACTCCAAAGAGTTGTGGGGTGGACCAGCTGTCCCTGCTGACTTGGACCCGGTTCGGAGGATCTGTATGGTGCCCCAGCTATACAGGCCCACCTCGGTCCCGGGTCCGTATTGATGCCGGGTGGACTAGCTGTCCCAGCCCACTGGGTCCCGTGTCCGTGCTGATGCGAGGTCGACCAGCTATCCCGGCCGACATGGACCCGCTTCCGAGAAGCTGTGGGGGAGTCCTGCTATCTCGGCCGAATCGGTCCCGGGTCCGACCTGCCGCGGGGTCGGCTGGCTTTCCCCTCCGACGCGGACCCGTGTATGTGGAGATGTGGGGTCGACCATCTCTCCCGGCGGACTCGGTCCCGGGTCCGAGCTTGCGCGGTGGGGACAAACTGTCCTGGCCGTCAGGGACCCGGGTCCGAGGAGCTGGGGTGTCGAACCGCTCTCCCGGCCGACTCTGTCCCGGGTCCGAGCTGAGGCGAGGTCGACTAGACCTCCCGGCCGACCATGGACCCGGGTCCGAGGAGCTGTGGGGTCCAGCGGCCATCACGGGCGACTCGGTCCCGGGTCCGAGCTGTCGCGCGGTCGACAAGCTGACCCCGCCACCTCGGACCATGGTCCGTGAAGCTGTGGGGTCTGCAGCTCTTCCGGCCGACTGGGTCCGGTCGAAAGTGAGGTGGGGTCGACCAGCTCTCCCGGCCGACTGGGTCCGGGGGCCCCAGCTGACGCGGGGTCAACCAGCTATCCCGGCCGACTCGGTCCCTGGTCCCAGCTGATGCGGGGCCGACCAGCTGTCCCGGCCCACTCGGTCATGGGGCCGAGCTGACGCGCGTCGACTAGCCGTCCCCTCCGACTCGGACCCGTGCACGCGGAGATGTGGGGTCGACCAGCTCTCCCGGCCGACTCGGTCCCGGGTCCGAGCTTCCGCGGGGGTGACAAGCTGTCCCGGCCGACTCGGACCCGGGTCCGAGGGGCCGCGGTGTTGACCAGCTGTCCCCGCCTACTCGGACCCGAATCCTAGGCGTTGTGGGCGTCGACCGGCTGTCCCTGCCAACTCGGACCCGGGTCTAGTCGTGCTAGGTCGGTCCCGGGTCCGACCTGCCGCGGGGTCGGCTGGCTTTCCCCTCCGACTCGGACCCGTGTATGTGGAGATGTGGGGTCGACCTTCTCGCCCGGCAGACTCGGTCCCGGGTCCGAGTTCCGGGGTGGGCACAAACTGTCCCGGCTGACTCGGACCCGGGTCCGAGGAGCTGTGAGATGGACCAGCTAAACCAGCCCCTCGGTCCCGGGTCCGAACTGATGCGGGGTCTACTAGCCGTCCCAGCCCACTCGGTCCCGGGTCTGACCTGCCGCGGGGTCGGCTAGTTTTCCCCTCCGACTCGGACCCGTGCATGTGGAGATGCGGGGTCGACCATCTCTCCCGGCTGACTCGGTCCCGGGTCCGTGCTTCCGCGGTGGTGACCAGCTGTCCCGGCCGACCTGGACCCGGGTCCGAGGAGCTGTGTGGTCGTTGCTGCTATCCCTGCCGACTCGGACCCATGTCCGAGGTGCCGTGGTGTTGACCTGCTTTCCCCCGCCCGACTCGAACTCGACTCCAAAGAGTTGTGGGGTGGACCAGCTGTCCCTGCTGACTTGGACCCGGTTCGGAGGATCTGTATGGTGCCCCAGCTATACAGGCCCACTCGGTCCCGGGTCCGTATTGATGCCGGGTGGACTAGCTGTCCCAGCCCACTGGGTCCCGGGTCCGTGCTGACGCGAGGTCGACCAGCTATCCCGGCCGACATGGACCCGCTTCCGAGAAGCTGTGGGGGAGTCCTGCTATCTCGGCCGAATCGGTCCCGGGTCCGACCTGCCGCGGGGTCGGCTGGCTTTCCCCTCCGACGCGGACCCGTGTATGTGGAGATGTGGGGTCGACCATCTCTCCCGGCGGACTCGGTCCCGGGTCCGAGCTTGCGCGGTGGGGACAAACTGTCCTGGCCGACTCGGACCCGGGTCCGAGGAGCTGTGGGGTCGACCCGCTCTCCCGGCCGACTCGGTCCCGGGTCCGAGCTGAGGCGAGGTCGACTAGACCTCCCGGCCGACATGGACCCGGGTCCGAGGAGCTGTGGGGTCCAGCGGCCATCACGGGCGACTCGGTCCCGGGTCCGAGCTGTCGCGCGGTCGACAAGCTGACCCCGCCAACTCGGACCATGGTCCGTGAAGCTGTGGGGTCTGCAGCTCTTCCGGCCGACTGGGTCCGGTCCAAAGTGAGGTGGGGTCGACCAGCTCTCCCGGCCGACTGGGTCCGGGGCCCCAGCTGACGCGGGGTCAACCAGCTATCCCGGCCGACTCGGTCCCTGGTCCCAGCTGATGCGGGGTCGACCAGCTGTCCCGGCCCACTCGGTCATGGGGCCGAGCTGACGTGCGTCGACTAGCCGTCCCCTCCGACTCGGACCCGTGTACGCGGAGATGTGGGGTCGACCAGCTCTCCCGGCCGACTCGGTCCCGGGTCCGAGCTTCCGCGGGGGTGACAAGCTGTCCCGGCCGACTCGGACCCGGGTCCGAGGGGCCGCGGTGTTGACCAGCTGTCCCCGCCTACTCGGACCCGAATCCTAGGCGTTGTGGGCGTCGACCGGCTGTCCCTGCCAACTCGGACCCGGGTCTAGTCGTGCTAGGTCGGTCCCGGGTCCGACCTGCCGCGGGGGCGGCTCGCTTTCCCCTCCAACTCGGACCCGTGTTTGTGGAGATGTGGGGTCGACCTTCTCGCCCGGCAGACTCGGTCCCGGGTCCGAGTTCCGGGGTGGGGACAAACTGTCCCGGCTGACTCGGACCCGGGTCCGAGGAGCTGTGAGATGGACCAGCTAAACCAGCCCCTCGGTCCCGGGTCCGAACTGATGCGGGGTCTACTAGCCGTCCCAGCCCACTCGGTCCCGGGTCTGACCTGCCGCGGGGTCGGCTAGTTTTCCCCTCCGACTCGGACCCGTGCATGTGGAGATGCGGGGTCGACCATCTCTCCCGGCTGACTCGGTCCCGGGTCCGTGCTTCCGCGGTGGTGACCAGCTGTCCCGGCCGACTCGGACCCGGGTCCGAGGAGCTGTGGGGTCGAGCCGCTATCCCGGCCGACTCGGACCCATGTCCGAGGTGTCGCGGTGTTGACCAGCTGTCCCCGCCGACTCGAACTCGACTCCAAAGAGTTGTGGGGTGGACCAGCTGTCCCTGCTGACTCGGACCCGGGTTCGAGGATCTGTATGGTGCCCCAGCTATACGGGCCCACTCGGTCCCGGGTCCGTATTGATGCCGGGTGGACTAGCTGTCCCAGCCCACTGGGTCCCGTGTCCGTGCTGATGCGAGGTCGACCAGCTATCCCGGCCGACATGGACCCGCTTCCGAGAAGCTGTGGGGGAGTCCTGCTATCTCGGCCGAATCGGTCCCGGGTCCGACCTGCTGCGGTGTCAACTGGCTTTCCCCTCCGACGCGGACCCGTGTATGTGGAGATGTGGGGTCGACCATCTCTCCCGGCGGACTCGGTCCCGGGTCCGAGCTTCCGCGGTGGGGACAAACTGTCCTGGCCGACACGGACCCGGGTCCGAGGAGCTGTGGGGTCGAGCCGCTCTCCCGGCCGACTGGGTCCGGGGCCCCAGCTGACGCGGGGTCAACCAGCTATCCCGGCCGACTCGGTCCCTGGTCCCAGCTGATGCGGGGTCGACCAGCTGTCGCGGCCCACTCGGTCATGGGGCCGAGCTGACGCGCGTCGACTAGCCGTCCCCTCCGACTCGGACCCGTGTAGGCGGAGACGTGGGGTCGACCAGTTCTCCTGGCTGACTCGGCCCGGGTCCGATCTGACGCGAGGTCGACGAGCTGTCCCGGCTAATCGGAGCTTGGGCCGAGGAGCTGTGTGGTTGGCCAGCTATCCCGTCCTACTCAGTCCAGGGTCTAAAGTGACACGGGGTCGACCAGCTATCCCGGGCAACCCGTTCCCGTGTCCAAGCTGCGGCAGGCTTAACCAGCAGTCATGGCCGACTCCGACATGGGTCCGAGGAGCTGTGGGGTGGAGCAGCTAAACCGGCCCCCTCGGTCCCGGGTCCGAGGTAATGCTGGGTACCTCGCTCTCCCGGCCCATTCGGTCCGGGTCCGATCTGACGTGGGGTCGACCAGCTGTCCCGGCCGCCTCGGACCCGTGTCCGAAGAGTTGTGTGGTGGACCAGCTATCCCGGCCCACTCTGTCCCGGGTCCGCGATGACGGGGTGTCGACCTGCTTTCCCAGGAGACTCGGACCCACGTCCGAAGAGTTGTGGGGTCCAACATCTATCCCGGCCGACTCGGATCCGGGTCCGAGCTGACTCGGTGCTGGCCAGCTGTCCTGGCCGACTCGGGTCCGCGTGCAAGGGGACGCGGGTCCGACCAGCTGTCCCGGCCCCCTCGGTCCCGTGTCCGAGGAGACGCGGTGTCGACTTGCTGTCCACTCCGACTCGGAGCCGTGTACGCGGAGAAGTGGGGTCGACCAGCTCTCCCAGCTGACTTGGCCCGGGTCCGATCTGACTTGGTGTCGACCAGGTGTCCCGGCCGACTCGGACCTGGGTCCGAGGAGCTGTGGGGTGGACCAGCTATGCCGGCCGGGACAAGTGGTCGACTCCGTGGAACATCGGAGACGGGTCGGTGTCGGCCGGGACAGTTGGTCGACCCCACGAGAGCTCGGACCCTGGTCCGAGTCAGCCGGGACAGCAGGTCGACCCCGCGTCATCTAGGACCCGGGAATGAGTTGGCCTGGATATCTGGTCGACCCCACAGCTCATTGATCCGTGACCAAGTCGGCCGGGAGAGCTGGTCGAACTAGCGGCCCCTCGGACCCGGGACCGAGTAGGCTGGGATAGCTTGTCGACCCGACAGCTCCTCAGCCACGGGCCCGAGACGGCCGGAATAGCTGGTCGACCCCACAGCACCTCAGACGCATATGCGCGATGGCCGTGATCGCTGGTCGACCCCGCGACCCTTCGAAACAGAGTTCCGGTTCGGCCCGTATACCTGGTCAACGCTACACCTGGTCGACAACTGTTCGACCCCACAGCACCAAGTCAGGTGGGACCGCTATTCGACCCCGCAGCCCCTTAGGCTGTGGCACTGAGTCAGCCAGGCAGCTGGTCCACTCCACGGCTCCTCAGTCCACGGGACCGAGTTGGCCAGGACAGCTGGTCGACCCCGTGGTACTGAGTTGGCAGGGACAGCTGTTTGAACTTGCGGCCTCTCGTTCCGTGGGAACGAGTTGGCCGGGACAGCAGGTCGACCCAGTGAGACCGAGTTGGGCCTTACACCTGGTTGCCACCCTGGGACCGAGTTGGCCGGGAGAGCCGGTCGACCGCACGGCACCTCGTTCTGCGGGACTGAGTCGGCCGGGACATGTGGTCGACCCCACAGGACCGAGTCAGCCAGGACAGCTGTTCGACCCCACGACCCCTCGGTCCATGGGAATGAGTCGGCCAGGACTGATGGTCGACCCCACCAGAACGAGTCAGCTGTGAGAGCTGGTCAACCCCAGGCCCCTCGGTCCGTGGGACTGAGTCAGCCAGGACAGATGGTCGACCCCGCGGCACCGAGTCAGCTGGGACAGCAAGTTCAACACGCAGACCCTTGTTCCATGCTACCAAGTCAGCCAGGAGAGCTGGTGGAACCCAAGGGACTGAGTCGACCAGGAGAGCTGGTCGACCCCGTGGCACTGAGTCAGCCAGGACAGCTGATCAACTCCACGGCCCCTCATTCTGAAGGGACCTATTCAGCCAGAACATGTGGTCAACCCTGCGGGACCGATTTGTCCTGTTTATATGGTCAACCCTGCAGCCAAAATGTTCGTGCGACTAGGTCAGGTGGGACCACAAGTTGACCCAGCCATCCCTCGTTCCGCCGGACCGAGTCACCCAGGACACCTCGTGGTACCCGTGGCTCCTCAGTCCATGCGACTGAGTTGCCGGGACAGCTGCTTGACCCTGAGGCCCCTTGGTCCATGGGACCGTGTTGGCTGGGAGAGCTGGTTTACGCCACGGGATGAGTCGGCCTGGAGAGCTGGTCCACCCCGCGGTCCATTGGTCCGTGGCACCATGTCAGCTGGGACAACTGGTATAACCGGTGGGACTGAGGTGGGAGGGAGAGCTGGTCAACCCCACGGTCCCTCAGTCTGAGAGAACGTATCGGCCAGTACAGCTGGTCCACACTGAGGGACTGAGTCAGCCGTGACAGCTGGTCAACCCCGCGGCCCCCCGTTCTGCGGGGACGAGTCAGCCGGGACAGCTGATCGACTCTGCGGCCCCTCAGTCCGCATGTCCGATTTTACAGGAGAACTCCTCGACCCCGCAGCCCCTCAGTCTTTGGGAACATGTCGCCCGGGAAAGCCGGTCGACCCACTGGGACTGAAACAGCCAGGACAGCTGGTTGACCCTGCATAAAAATCGGTCCACGGGAACGATTCAGCTGGGATATCTTGTCGACCCCGTGGTACCGAGTCAGCCATGATAGCAGGTCGACCACGGAGCCCATCATTCCGCATGACCAAGTCGGCCAGGACAGCTGGACAAACCCACGGGACCGAGTTAGCCAGGACATCTGGTCGACTCCACGGCCCCTCGGTCCACGGGACTGAATCGGACGGGACAGCTGGTCATCCCCACGGGACCGAGTCTGGCGGGAAACCTGGTTGACACCGTGGCCCCTCCATCCACAGGAACGAGTCATCCAGGACAGCAGTCAACCCTGCGGGACCGAGTCGGCTGTGATAGCTGCTCGTCCACGTGGTCCCTCGGTCTGCAGGAGCAAGTCGGCCAGAATAGCTGGTAGAACCTATGGGACCGATTTGGGCGGGAGAGCAGGTCGACACTGCGGCCCATAGGTCTGCAGGACTGTGTCAGTCAGAATGGCTGGTAGACCCTGAGGGAACGAGTTGGGCGGAACAGCAGGTCGACCCCACAGGACCGAGTCTGCCAAGACAGCTGGAGGAACCCGAGGCTCCTCGGTTCTCAGGACCGAGTCGGCCGGGTCAGCTGCTCCAATCTGCAGCCCCTCAGTCTGTGGGACTGAGTCGGCAGGGACAGCTGGTCGAACCCATGTGACTGAGTCAGCTGGGAGAGCTGGTAGATCCCGCGACCCCTTGGTCCACGGGACCAAGTCGGCCCAGAAAGCTGGTCGACCCCGCGGGATGAGTTGGCCATGAGAACTGGTCGACCCCATGGCCCATCGGTCCCTGGGACCTATTTGGCCGAGACAGCTGGTCGATCACTTGGTCCCTCGTTCTGCGGGACCGAGTCAGGTGGATTAGCTGGTCGACACTGCGGGACCGTGTTGGGCGGAACAGCTGGTTGAAACCATGGGTCTGAGGTGGGCAGGAGAGCTGGTCGACCGAGCGGCCCATCAGTCTGCGGAACCGTGTCGGCCGGGACATCTCGTCGACCCCGTGGAACCGAGTCAGCCAGGACATCTGCTTGACCCCGTCGCCCCTCGGTCCACGCGAATGAGTTGGCCAGGACAGATGTTCAACCCCACCGGACCGAGTCGGCTGGGAGAGCTGGTTGACCCCGCCGCACCTCAGTTCCCGGGAACGAGTCGGCTGGATTGATGGTTGAATCTGTGGGACCGAGTTTGCCAGGACAGCCAGTCGACATCGTGGCACTTTGGTCCATGGGACCGAGGAGGCCAGGACAGCTGGTCGACCCCATGGGACTGAGTTGGGTGGGACCACTGAACACGCACGTGGCCCCTCGTTCTGTGGGAGCGAGTAGGAAGGGACATCTGGTTGACACCACGACCCCTTGGTCCACAAGACAGAGCCGGCCAGAAGAGCAGGTGAACCCTGTGGCCCCTTGGTCCATGGGACCATGTCAGCCAGAATGGCTGGTTGTCCCTGCAGGACCGAGTCTGGCGGGAATGCTCTTCGACCCCGTGGCCCCTTGGTCCATGGGATCGAATCGGCCAGGACAGCTGGTCGAACCCACGGGTCCTAGTCATCCGGGACAGCCAGTCGACCCTGCGGCCCCTTGGGCCGCACAACTGAGTTTCCGGGACAGCTGGTCAACCCCACTGCACCTTGGTCCACGGGACCCTGTCGGCTGGGAGAGCTGGTCAAACCCATGGCCCATCATTCCACGGGACCGAGTCAGCCAGGACAGCTGGTTGACCTGGCGGGACCGAGTCTGCCGAGACAACTGGACGAACACAAGGCCCCTTGGTGTGCAAGACAGAGTCGGCCGGGTCAGCTGGTTGACCACGCAGCCCCTCGGTCCACAGGACCATGTCCTCAGGGACTGCAGGTCAAACCCGCTTGACCAAGTTGCATGGGAGAGCTGGTTGACCCCGCGGGGCATTGGTCCACGGAATGAGTCAGCCGGGACAGCTGGTCGACCCTGCAGCCCCTCGGTCCATGGGAACGAAGTAGCTGGGACAGCTGGTGGACCCTGCATGATCGAGTCGGCAGGGGTAGCAGGTCGACCATGTGGGACCAAGTGGGCCGAGACAGCTGGATGAACCCGAACCCCCACAGTGCGCAGGACCGAGTTGGCTGGGACAGCTGGTCCACCCCGAGGGACAGAGTCGACAGGAGAGCTAGTCGACCACACAGACCCTCAGTGCGCTGGACCGAGTTGGCCAGAACATCAGGTCAAAACCAGGGCACTGATTCGGCCGGTTCATATGGTCGAGCCCGTGGCCCATCGGTCTGCGCGACCGAGTTGGCCGGGAGGGCGGGTCGAACCTGTGGTCCCTCGTTCCGCGGGACCGAGTCGGCTGGGACATCTGGTCAACCCCACGGCCCCTCGGTTCAAGGGACCTAGTTGCCCAGGACAGCTGGTCGTCCCCACGGCCTCTCAGTCCACGCAACCGAGTCGGCAGGGACAGCTGGTTGACCCCGCGTGACTGAGTCTGCCAAGACAGCTGGACGAACATGAAGCATCTGGGTCCACAGGACCGAGTCAGCCGGGACAGCTGGTTGACCCTGTGGGACCGAGTCTCCTGAGACAGCTGGATGAACCCGAGGCCCCTCATTGCGGAGGACTGAGTCGGCCGGGTCAGCTGGTCGACCCCGGATTCCCTCATTCCATGGGACCGAGTCAGCCGGGACATCTGGTCAATCCCGCAGCCCCTCAGTCCATGCAACTGTGTCTTCCTGGATATCTGGTCAATCTGGTGGCCCCTTTGTCCAAGGGACTGAGTCAGCTGGGACAGCTGATCGACCCTGCATGACCAAGTCGGCAGGGATAGCAGGTCGAGTACACAGGACTGAGTCGGCTAGGAGAGCTGGTCAACACCATGGCCCATCGGTCTGTGGGACCGTGTCAGCTTGGACAGCTGGTCGACCCCATGGGACCAAGTTGGACATGACTGCTGTTCGACCACGCAGCCCCTAGTTCCGTGGGAGCAAGTCGGACGGGACTTCTGGTCAACCCCGCGGCCCCTCGGACTGCGGGACTGAGTCGGCCGGGACAGCTGGTTGACCCTGTGGGACCGAGTCTGCCGAGACAGCTGAAGGACCCTGAGGACCCTCGGTGCGAGGGACCGAGTCGTCCGGGACAGCTAGTCGACCCCGTGGGACTGAGTCTGCCGAGACAGCTGGAAGAATCCGAGGCCCCTCGGTTCACAGGACCGAGTCAGCAGGGTCAGCTGGTCGACTTCACAGCCTCTCGGTCCATGGGACAGAGTCAGCAGGGACAGCTGGTCGAACCCATGTGACTGAGCCGACCGGGAGAGCTGGTGGACCCTGGGGCACCTCGGTTCCCAGGACCGAGTCGGCTGGATTGATGGTCAAATCCACGGGACCAAGTTGGCCGGGACAGCCGGTCGACTTCACGACCCCTCAGTCCATGGGACTGAGGCAGCCAGGACAGCTGGTCAACCCCACGGGACTGGGTCAGGTGGGACCGCTGTTCACACACGCAGCCCCTCATTCCATGGGAGCAAGTAGGATGGGACACCTGGTCAAACCCGCGGCTCCTCGGTCCGTGTGACTGAGTTGCTGGGACAACTGCTTGACCCTGAGGCCCCTCGGTCCATGGGACCGTGTCAGCGGGGAGAGCTGGTTTACCCCGCGGCACTGAATCGGCCGGGACAGCTGGTCGACACCGCGACCCCTCATTCTGAAAGGACCGAGTCAGCCGGAACATCTGGTCAACCCCGTGGGACCGATTTGTCCTGTTTATATGGTCAACCCTGTGGCCAAAATGTACACGCAACCAGGTCGGGTGGGACCACGGGTTGACCCAGCTGTCCCTCATTCTGCCAGACCGAGTCGCCCAGGACACCTGATGGAACCCACGGCTCCTCGGTCCGTGCGACTGAGTTGCCGGGACAACTGCTTGACCCTGAGGCCCCTTGGTCCATGGGACCGTGTTGGCTGGGAGAGCTGGTTTACGCCACGGGATGAGTTGGCCGGGAGAGCTGGTCCACCCCGCAGTCTGTTGGTCTGTGGGACCATGCCAGCTGGGACAACTGGTCTAACTGGCACGACCGAGGTGGGCAGGAGAGCTGGTCGACACTATGGCACCTAGGTCCGTGGGACCCAGTGGGCCAGGACAGCTGGTCGAACCCACTGTCTGTCGGTCCAAGGGAACATGTCGGCCAGTACAGCTGGTCCACACCGAGGGACTGAGTCAGCCGGGACAGCTGGTCAACCCCATGGCCCATCGGTCCACGTCACTGAGTCGGCTGGAACATCGGGTCAACCCTGCGGGACTGAGTTGCCCGGGATACCTGGGCAACCCCGTGGCCCCTCATTCCACGTGACTGAGTTGGCCAGGCCCGCTAGTCAACCCCACGGGACCGAGTTGGCCAGGAGAGCTAGTCGACCCTGTGGCCATTCTCTCTGTGCTAAAGAGGTGGCAGGGACAGCTGATTGAATCCGCAGGTCTGAGTCAGCCAGGACAGCAGGTTGACCCCATGGCACCTCAGTCTGTGGGACAGTGTTGGCCAGGACAACTCATCGACCCCAGGGGACCGAGTAGGCCAGGAGAGCTGGTCGACACCGTGGCCCATCAGTCCAAATGAATGAGTCGGCAGGGACAGCTGGTCGACCCCGCGGCCCCCCAGTCCACGGAACCAAGTCGGCCGGGAGAGCTGGTCGATCCTGCGGCCTCTTGGTCCGTGGGACTGAGTCATCCCTGAGAGCTGGTGGACACCACGGGACCGAGTCGGCCAGGACAGGTGGTCGACCCTGTGGCCCTTCGGTCTGTGGTAAAGTGTCAGCCAAGACAGCTGATAGACCCTGCAGCTCTTCAGTTGGTGGAAAAAGTCGGATGGGACTGCTATTGACCCCACGGGACCAAGTTGGCTGGGAATGCTGGTTGAACCCACGGCCCTTAGGTCCGCAGGACCGAGTCGACCGGGAAATCTCGTCGACACCCTGGCCCCTCGGCTGGCCTGAGTTGGACGGGACAGCTGGTCGACACCGCAGATCCTTGTTCCGTGGAAATGATTCGGCCGGGAAAGCTTGTCGACTCCATGGGACCGAGTCGGCGAGGATAGCTGTTCGATCATGTGGCCCTTCAGTCCACGGGACCGAGTCTGCTGGGAGAGTTGGTCAACCCCGTTGGACCGAGTTGGCCAGGATACCTGGTTGACCCCGAGACCCATCAGTCCACGGGGCTGATTCGGCTGGGACAGCTGTTCGACCCCATGGCACTGAGTCGGCCAGGACAGCTTGTCGACACTGCGGACCCTCAGTTCATGCGATCAAGTCAGCCGGGACAACTGGTCAACTCCGAAGCCCTCAGTCCAAAAGTCCGAGTAGTCCAGCTCAGCGGGTCGAACCCACCGACCCTCCTTCCATGCGACTGAGTTGGCCGGGACAGCTGGTTGACACCACAGGACCAAGTCTGCCGAGACAGCTGGATCACCCCGAGGCCCCTAGGTCCACTGGACTGAGTCGGCCAGGACAGCTCGTCGACCCCACAGCACCTCGGTCCACGGGACCGAGTTGGCCAGGACAGCTGGTTGAATATGCTGAACCTTGGTCCGCAGGACCAAGTCAGCTAGGACAGCCGGTTGAATAGGCGGAACCTCGGTCTGTGGGACCGAGTCAGCCAGGGCAGTTGGTTGAGCCTGTGGGACCTAGTCGTCTGGGACAGTTTGTAGACCCCATGGGACAGCGTAGGCCAGAACAGCTGGTCAACCCCACAGCCCCTTGGTCCACGTGACCGTGTCTGCCGAGACATCTGGTCGTCCCTACGGGACCAAGTCAACTGGGATAGCTGGTGAACACCATGGCACCTCGGTCCATGGGACCAAATCAGCCGGGAAATCTGGTAGACCCCGCGGGGCATCAGTTCATGGGAATGAGTCGGCCGGGACAGCTGGTGGAACCTGCATGACCAAATTGGCCGGGATAGCCGGTGGACCACGTGGCCCCTCGGTCCGCGAGACTGAGTCAGCCCTGATGGCTGGTCGACCCAGCAGGACAGTTAGCCAGGACAGCTGGACTAACCCAAGGCCCCTCAGTGCACAGGACCAAGTCGGTCGGCTCAGCTGGTTTCCCCCGTGGCCCCTCAGACCACGTGATCGAGTTGGCCAGGACAGTGGGTCGACAACACCGTCCCACGTTCCACCAGACAGAGTCGGCCAGGACATCTGGTCGGCGCATCGACACCTCGGTCCTCGGGACCAAGTCGGCTGGTACAGCTGGTCGACCCCATGGGACCGAGTCAACTGGGACTGCTGGTCGACCCTCTGGGATTGAGTTGGGATGAACAGCTGCTCTAAACCACGGCCCTCTGTCTGCAGGACCGAGTCAGCCAGGACAGCTGGTCAGACCCACAGGACCGAGTCGGCCGGGACACCTGGTCGACCCCGCAGCCCCTCAGTCCACGCGACTGAGTTGCCAGGACAACTGGTCAACCCTGCAGCCCCTCAGTCCAAGGGACCATGTTGGCTGGGAGAGCTGGTCGACCCCAAAGCCCCGAGTCGTACAGGACATTTGGTCGACCCCATGGGACCGAGTCGACCAGGACAGCTTGTAGACCATGCGGGATCGAGTCTGCCAAGGCAGCTGGACATACACGAGGCCCCTCAGTGTGCAGGACTGTGTCGGCCAGGACAGCTGGTTCACCCCAAGGGACAGAGTCGATGGGAGAGCTAGCCAACAACACAGACCCTCAGTGGGCTGGACCAATTCAGCCAGAACATCTGGTCAAAAATGTGGCACCGATTCGGCCAGTTCATATGGTCGAGCCCATGGCCCATCGGTTCAAGGGACTGAGTTGGACGGGAGGGCGGGTCGACGCTGCAGTCCCTCGTTCCACAGGACCGAGTTGGCTGGGACATCTGGTTGACCCCACGACCCCACGGTTCAAGGGACCGAGTTGCCCTGGAGAGCTGGTCGACCCTGTGGCTTCTTAGTCCGCTTGACTGTGTTGCTGGGACAGCTGGTCGACCCCACAGCCTCTCAGTCCATGGGACCGAGTCGGCAGGGAAAGCTGGTTGACCCCATGGCCCATCGGTCCACACGACTGAGATGGCAGAGACAACTGGTCGACCCAGCATCAGCTCGGACACAGTCCGAGTCGGCCGGGACATCTGGTCGACCCCACAGCTCTGTGGACCTGGGTGCGAGATGGCCGCTGTAGATGGTTGACCATGCATCAGCTTGGGCCTGGGTCGGAGACAGCAGGGATAGCTGGTCAACACTGCAACAGCTCAGAAATGGGACCGAGTCGTCCGTGATAGCTGGTCGACAACACAGCCCCTCGGACACAGGTCTGCATTGACCAGGACAGCTGGTAGACCCCACGTCAGCTCAAACCCGGAAACGAGTCACCTTGGACAGCTGGTCAACCACAGGTCAGCTAGGACCCGGGACCTTTTGGGCCAGAATATCTGCTAGACCACACAGCTTCTTGGACCTGGGTTCAAGACGGACTTAAAAGCTGGTGGACCATGCATCACCTTGGACCTGGGTCCGAGTCGGCCGGGACAGCTGGTCACCAAAGTGCCACCTTGGACCCAGGACAGAGTGGGCCAGGATAGCTGGTGGATCCCACAGCTCTGCAGACATGGGTCCAAGTCGGCCGGGACAGCTGGTCTACACCGTGTCAGCTCAGACACGGTCCGGGTCGGCCGGGAGAGACAGTGAACCCACAGCTCCGCGGACCTGGTTCCCAGATGGCCGGGACAGCAGGTTGACACCACATCAGCTCGGACCAGTGAAAGAGATGGCCGGGAGAGCTGGTCGACCCCCTCAGCTCCTCGGACCCGTGTCGGATTTGGCCAGGACAACTTGTCAAACCCGCGGCAGCTCGGACCCGGGACCGAGTGGGCCGGGAGAGCTGGTCGATCCCATGTCAGCTCAGACCCAGGACCAAGTCGGTCGGAAGAGCTGGTCGATGAAAAGCTCCTCCGAAATGAGTCCGAGTCGGCAGGGACAGCTGGTCGACCCAACGTCAGATCACAGCCGGGACCAATACGGCTGGGACAGCTGGTCGACCCCAGGGCTCCTCAGACCAGGGTCCGAAGAAGCAAGGACAGCCGGTTGACCCCGCGGCCCCTCGGACCTGGGGTCCCATTTGGCCCCCACACCCCTCAGACAAATGGACACTGGTCACAGTCAGCCAGGAAGGCTGTGAGACCACACAGCCATTTAAACACGGTCTGAGTCAGCTAGGAGAGGTTGAAAACCATGCGTCAGCCCGGACACGGGACAGAGTCAGACAGGATAGCTGGTGGACACCTCGGCTCCCTAGACCCGGGTCTGAGTCAGCCGGGACAGCTGGTTGACCATGCGTCAGTTTGTATCCGGGACCGAGTGGGCTGGTTGACCCCACAGCTCCTCAGACACGGGTCCGAGACGCCCAGGACAGCTGGTCGACGCTGTGTCAGCATGGACCTGGGACCGAGTGGGCCGGGATAGCTCGTTGACACCAGAGCTCCTCAGACCCAGGTCCAAGACGCCCGGGATAGCTGGTCGACCCAGCGTCAGCATGGACCCGGGACTGACTGGGCCAGGATAGCTGGACGACACACGGCTCCTCAGATCCAGGTCCGAGTCGGCCAGGACAGCTGGTCGACCCTGTGTCAGCTCAGACCTAGGACCGAGATGGCCGGTATAGCTGGTGCACCCATGGCTCCCTAGACCGAGGTCCGAATTGGCCGTGTCAGTTGGTCGACCCCGCCCCCCCATCGAACCCTCAGACCGGGGTCACGTTGGCCGGGACAGGTGTTGGACCCTGCGTAAGCTCGGACCCGGGGCCTTGTCAGCTGGGATAGATGGTCGACTCCATGTCTCCTCGAACCCGGTTTGGAGTCGGTCGGGACAGGTGGTCGGCCCTGGGTCATCTCGGACCCGGGACCGAGGGGGTCGGGATAGCTGGTTGACACCCCAGCTCCTCAGACATGGGCCCGAGATGGTCGGGACAGCTGGTGGACCACGTGTCAGATGGGACCCAGGACCGAGTCGGCCAGGGTAGCTGGTCCACCCCTCAGCTCCTCGGACCCGGGTCTGATTCAGCCTGCACAGCTGGTTGAACACACGCCAGCTCGGACCCGGGTTCGAGTCGGCCAGTACAGATGGTCGACAATGCATCAGATCAGACCTGGGACCGAGTGGGCCGCGGTAGCTGGTCGAGCCCGCTTCAGCTCAGAACTGGGTCCGAGTCAACCGGGACCACTGGTTGAACCCGTGACAGCTCAGATCCGGGACCGTGTCGGCTGGGAGAGCTGGTCCACCCTACAGCTTCCTATACCCAGGTCCAGTCGGTCGGGAAAGCTGGGCAACCCCGCATACGCTCAGTTCCGTGACCGAGTTGGCCGGCATAGCCGGTCGACCCCACATCTCCTCGGACACGGGTCCAAGTTGTCAGGGACATCTGGTCAATTACATGGCAGATCGGACACAGAACCGAGTCGGCCAGGGTAGCTTGTGGACAACAGAGCTCCTTGGACCCTAGTCTGAATTGGCCAGGATATCAAGTCGACCATGCGTCAGAACGGAAATGGCACCGATGCAGCCGTGAGAGCTGGTCGACCCCAGAGCTCTTCGGACCTCGGTCCGAGTCGGCAGGGACAACTGGTGAACAACACATCAGATCAGACCCAGGACTGAGTTGGTCAGTGAAGCTGGTGGACACCTCATCTCCTCGGACCCATGTCCGATTTGGCCAGGACGAATGCGCGAACCTGCAGCAGCCAGGACCCGGGACCGAATGGTGTAGTATACCTGTTTGATCCCTCATCAGCTCAGACCCTGGAACACGTCATTCGGAGGATCTGGTTGACACCACATCTCCTATGACACGGGTCGGAGTCGGCCAGGAGAGCTGGTCGACCCCACATATCATCGGACCCAGGGTTGAGTCGGACGGAACAGCTGGTTGACCTGCGTCATCCAGGACACAGGACCGAGTGGGCTGGAATAGGTGGTTGAACCCACAGCTCCTCAGACACGGGTCCGTGTGGACGAGCACAGCTATTCAACTACAAGTCCCCATGGAACCAGGGCCAAGTCGGTCAGGAGAGCTGCTCGACCAAGTGTCAGTCTGGACCCGGGACCGAATGGGCCGGGACAGAAGCTCGATACCGAGTCAGCACAGACCCGGGAACGAATGGGCCGGGATAGATGGTTGACCCTACAGCTCCACAGACTCGGGTCCGAGGAAACCGGCACAGCTTGTCGACCGCACGTCAGCTCAGACTCTGGTCCGAATTGGCCTGGAGAGCCTGTCGACCCTGCCTCAGCTCTGACACAGGACCGAGTTGGCCAGGACAGCTGGTCAAACCCAAAGCTCCTTCGACCAGGGGACAATTCGGTCGAGACAGCAGGTCGACCAGGTGTCAAATAGGACCTGGGACCGAGTCGGACCTGGTAGCAGGTCGAAACCACCTCCTCCCTCGGACTTTTGGACCCGGGGCCGAGTCGGGCAGGACAGGTGGTCGACACGTGACCGCTCAGACGCAGGACCGAGTCTAACAGCACAGGTGGTAAACCCGATGTCAGCTCGGACCAGGTTCCCAGTCGGCTGGGACAGCTGGTCAACCCCGCGTCATCCTGGACCCGGAACTGTGTGTCCTTGATATCAGGTCGACCACGCAGCTCCTAGGACCAGGGGCCAATTCGGCCCGTATAACTGGTAGACCCCACCACACCACGGACCCTCGGACACGGGGCCGAGTGGGGCCGGAACAAGTGGTCGACTCCGTGGAACATCAGAGACGGGTCGGTGTCAGCCGGGACAGTTGGTCGACCCCACGAGAGCTCGGACCCTGGTCCGAGTCAGCCGGGACAGCAGGTCGACCCCGCGTCATCTAGGACCCGGGAATGAGTTGGCCTGGATATCTGGTCGACCCCACAGCTCATTGATCCGTGACCAAGTCGGCCGGGAGAGCTGGTCGAACTAGCGGCCCCTCGGACCCGGGACCGAGTAGGCTGGGATAGCTTGTCGACCCGACAGCTCCTCAGCCACGGGCCCGAGACGGCCGGAATAGCTGGTCGACCCCACAGCACCTCAGACGCATATGCGCGATGGCCGCGATCGCTGGTCGACCCCGCGACCCTTCGAAACAGAGTTCCGGTTCGGCCCGTATACCTGGTCAACGCTGCCCCACCGTCGAAACACGGACCCGGTGCCGCATCCGCCGGGACCACTGGTCGACCCCGCCGCCCCTCACAAACTGGGTCCGAGTCGGCCCGGACAGCTGGTCGACCCCGCGTCAGCTCGAACCCGGGTCCTTGAAGGCTGGGACTGTTTGTACACCCTGCGTCAGCTCGGACGCGGGACAGAGTCTTACGGGATAATTGTTAGACACCACGGCTCCCTAGACACGGGTCCGAGTCGGACTGAACAGCTGGTCGACAACACAGCTCTACAGACCCTTGTCCAAGGCTGCTGAAACAGGTGGTCGAACCCGCATCAGCACAGAGAGGGGACCGAGTCAGCCGGGAGAGCTGGTCGACCCCACAGCTCCTCGGACCTGGGTCTGAGACGGCCGGGACAGCTGGTCGACCCGGCGTCAGCTCGGACCAGTGAGAGAGATGTCCGGGACAGCTGGTCGACAACAAAGCCCCTCGGACCCAGGTCCGAAACAGCCGGGAAAGCTGGTTGCCACCGCGGAAGCTCAGACCCGGGACCCAATCGGCCAGGAGAGCTGGTCGACCCCGCATCTCCTCGGACCCGGGTCGGAGTCGGAGGGGATATCCGGTGAACCACGCATCAGATCGGACCCGGGACCGAGTGGGCCGGGACAGAAGCTCGACCCCGAGTCAGCACGGACCTGGGAACGATTGGGCCGGGATAGCTGGTCAACCCTAGAGCTCCACAGACACGGGTCCGAGGAAACCGGAACAGCTGGTCGTCCCTGCGTCAGCTCGGACTCTGGTCTGCGTTGGCCTGGACAGCCGGTCGACCATGTGCCTGTTCGGACCCGGGACCGAGTCGGCCAGGACAGCTGGTCGACCCCACAGCTCCTTGGACCAGGGGCCGATTCGGCTGGGACAGCAGGACGAAAACGCGTCAGATTGGACCAGGGCCCGATTCGGCCAGGGTCGCAGGTCGACCCCGCCCACCCTCGGACTTTCGGACCCGGGGCCGAGTCGGCCAGGACAGGTGGTCGACACGTGACCTCTCGGACCCGGGACCGCATGTGATGGGACAGTTGGTCTACCCCAGGTCAGCTCGGACCCGGGTCCGAATCGCCCGGGACAGCTGGTCGAACCCACGTCAGCTCCGACCCTGGTCCGAGCCATCCGGGACAGCGCGTCGACCCCGCATCATCCGGGACCCGGGACCGAGTGTGCTTGATATCTGGTCGACCCCGCAGCTCCTCGGACCCGGGTCTGATTCAGCCCGCACAGCTGGTCGAACACACGCCAGCTGAGACCCGGGTTCGAGTCAGCCAGTACACCTGGTCGACCACGCGTCAAATCGGACCCGGGACCGAGTGGGCCGGGCTCGCTGGTCGACCCCGCCTCAGCTCAGAACCGGGTCTGAGTTGGCCGGGACAGCCGGTCGAACCCGTGACAGCTCAGACCCGCGACCGTGTCGGCTGGGAGAGCTGGTCCACCCTACGGCTCCCTACACCCGGGTCCAGTCGGTCGGGAAAACTGGGCGAATCCGCATTAGCTCGGTCCCGTGACCGAGTCGGCCGGCATAGCCGGTCGACCCAACAGCTCTTCGGACCCGTGTCCGATTCGGCCAGGACGACTGCTCGAACACGCGGCAGCACAGACCCGGGACCGAGTGGGCCAGGATACCTGTTCGATCTCTCATCAGCTCAGACCCGGGACCACGTCGGTCGGAAGATCTGGTCGACCCCACAGCTCCTTCGACATGGGTCCGAGTTGGCAGGGACATCTGGTCCATTACATGTCCGATCGGACTGGGACCGAGTCGGCCAGTGCAGCTGGTCGAACACTCAGCTCCTCGGACCCGTGTCCGATTCGGCCAGGATAACTGGCCGAACCCATGGCAGCTCGGAGCCGGGACCGAATGGACCGGGATATCTGGGCGATTCCGAGTCAGCTTAGGCCCGGGACCAAGTCGGTCGGAGAGCTGGTCGACCCCACAGCTCTTCGGACCCGGGTCGGAGTCGGCAGGGACACCTGGTGAACCACACGTCAGATCAGACCCGGGACCGAGTTGGTCAGTGAAGCTGGTGGACACCTCGGCTCCTCAGACCCATGTCCGATTCGGCCAGGACGAATGCTCGAATCCGCGGCAGCCAGGACATGGGACCTAGTCGACCGTGATACCTGTTCGATCCCTCATCCGCTCAGACCTGGGACCACGTCGGTCGGAAGATATGACCGACCCCACGGCTCCTTGGACACGGGTCCGAGTCGGCCGGGACAGCCGGTCGACCCCACATCGCGTCGGACCCAGGTTCGAGTCGGCCGGGACAGCTGGTCGACCCCGCGTCCTCCAGGACCCGGGACCGAGTGGGCTGGGATAGCTGGCCGACCCCACAGCTCCTCAGACACGGGTCCGTGTGGCCCAGGACAGCTAGTCAACTACAAGTCACCTCGGACATGGGTCCGAGTTGGCAGGGACAGCTGATCGACCCCGCGTCAGTCTAGACCCGGGACCGAGTGGGCCAGGACAGAAGCTCGACCCCGAGTCAGCACGGACCCGGGAACGATTTGGCCGGGATAGCTGGTCCACCCGACAGCCCCACAGCCCCACATCCGAGGAAACCGGGACAGCTGGTCGACCCCGCCTCCGTTCGGACCCGGGACCCAATCGGCCGGGACAGCTGGTCGACCCCGCGTCATCCGGGACCCGGAACCGGGTGTCCTTGATATCAGGTCGACCACGCAGCTCCTCGGACCAGGGGCCGATTCGGCCCGTATAACTGGTAGACCCCACCACACCACGGACCCTCGGACACGGGGCCGAGTGGGCCGGGACAAGTGGTCGACTCCGTGGAACATCGGAGACGGGTCGGTGTCGGCCGGGACAGTTGGTCGACCCCACGACAGCTCGGACCCTGGTCCGAGTCAGCCGGGACAGCAGGTCGACCCCGCGTCATCTAGGACCCGGGAATGAGTTGGCCTGGATATCTGGTCGACCCCACAGCTCATTGATCCGTGACCAAGTCGGCCGGGAGAGCTGGTCGAACTAGCGGCCCCTCGGACCCGGGACCGAGTAGGCCTGGATAGCTTGTCGACCCGACAGCTCCTCAGCCACGGCCCGAGACGGCCGGAATAGCTGGTCGACCCCACAGCA
>NW_025927418.1:0-43275 GCF_016906955.1 Phacochoerus africanus | reverse complement strand
CCTTGGACAAAATTAATCCATTCTGCCTTGATAAAGACTTGATGGTTTGCATATCACTCAGAACCGACTGAACCAGGGCGTATGTTTCTTGCATTTCCCATGAGCTTCCATCTGTTTGATGGGCTGACCAGGTAGTGTGACAGTGATGAGCACAGGCTTTGGAGCTGGGTAGAGTTTGAATTCCAGCTGCATCACCATAGATGAGGTGATCTGGGGCCATGGCTTTTCTCTTTGCACCTCCTCTGTCTAATGTACATAAGAATAGTGTTGTGAGAAATGAATTCAAGATACAAAGCATTTTGGAGAATGAAAGTATTCCGTAAACACTCAATAGAGAGCATAAAAAAATCCAGAGATCACAGACTAGCAGCCCATCAGCTAGTAGGTGAAGGCATGGCAGCAAGTTTTCTCTGGCCCCTTAGTGGGGACAAGAACTCACTTCATACTTGAACTTCATTTCTACTCCTTTTGTCATCTCAGAGTTTAACACCAGTTGCCAATACCAATGCACTTTACCCTATTATTTATCTTAAAGAGGAGAATTATCTCTCCGTATCCATATTTTTTCAACATTGGGCAAACAAAAAAATAAATGTAGTAAACATGATATATTTCTCTCTCGCTCACTCTCTCTTGCTCTCTCTCTCTCCTCTTTTTTTTTTTTTTTTTTTTGCCACCCCATAGCATATGGATCTCCCAGGCCAGGAATCAGATCTAAGGTTCAGTTGCAACTTTTGCTGCAGTTGTGGCAACACCAGATCATTTAACCCACTGTTCTAGGCTGATGATCAAACCTGTGTTCTGGCACTACAGAAATCCCATACATCCTGTTGCACCACAGTGGGAACTCCAGTACATGTTTTTAAAGGTTGGGAATTACAAGAGATTCCTAAGTGTTAATTATGGGAAAAGTATTTGTGTGAAGTTATGGCCATGATAGTTCCTTAAATTTGCTGTTTCTGTATTCCCCAAATTGAGGCAGGACTGTGCCCCATCTCAGCAGGAAGTAGCCAGAGCAGACATCACCCCATTCCCTGAAAGACTTGGAGAAAGATAAAACAGAAATGGGGATTTGTTGCCGTAATTCAACCTCTGCTCACTGGTGCCAAATAGAAATGTGGAAACAGAGTTTTGGGTGAAGGAGAAATAGCTTTATTGCTTTGCCAGGCAAAGGAGGGTCACAGCAGGCTAATGCCTCAAAGACTGTGCCGCCCTAAGGAGAGATGGGGAGGTGGTTTTATAGTTTGAGGAGTGAAAAGCAGGGCCACAGATAAGGATCAGGATAGAGACAAGCTTGCATTGTTTTCAAAGTTGGTGTTCAGTGGTCTGGTGGTCTTCTTTCCAGAATAAAGAATGCTTCATTAACATCTTCCATGTGTTGGGGGGTTTAGTTCTGCAGAAGAGCTCAAAGATATTCTTTGAGGAGGGACCAGGACCCTGCCCCAAGGCTGCACTATTGTTTCTTGACTGCTCCTCCCTGGGGTCTCTGTATCCCCTCACTTCCCTGATGAGCAACTGTTTGAACCCCCCTTTGGAGCCCAGGGAAGGTCATGGAGGCTGAAGTGTATTCTCTAAAACAAGAAATGGGGATGCAGAAAGGCTTGTGTGCCCAGGAGCCTGCAGGGTCCTTCTTGGTTTCAGATTTAAAACCAAGTTCCCCTAAAACTGAGTACCTCTGCTGAGTTTATGATTAACCTCTCTATCCAAAATGAACATTCTCTTGTCTAACATCTGTTCTCCTCAAGATTGAGAAGTATCAATGTGGGGAGTGGATATGAAACCAAGCAGGACCCTGTGGGGCTCCTGGGCACACAAGTTTTCTGTGACCCCCATTTCTTGTTTTAGGGGAATGGGTTTCAGCCTCCATGACTTTCTCTGAGATCCAAAAAGCAGGTTCAAACAGTTACTGATCAGGAAGGGAGGGGATGCAGAGACCAGGGAGGAACAGTCAAGAGACAATGCAGCCTTGGGGCAGGGTCTTGATTCCTCCTCAAGGAATATATATAACAATATTTTAAGCCCTTCCACAGAACTGAAACCCTCAACAGAAGGAAGCAGTTGATGAAGTATTCTTCATTCCAAAAGAAGGATCATCAGAACCAATGCTGGGACCACTTAACAGCAGCTTTGAAAAATAATGCAAGCTTTCATCTATGCTGATCCTTATTAATGGCCCTACTTTTCACTCCAAAATTATAAAACCACCTCCCAATTTCTCCTGAAGGGGGCACAGTCTTTAAGGCATTAACCCGCTGTGGCCTCCTTTGCCTGGACAAGCAATAAATCTGTCTTTTTCTCCTTCACCCCCAAATAAATAAAACTGTTGTTCCTGAATTTTGACCCATTGAGGGTGGAAGAAAACACACCTATCTAAGAGTGAACAAAAAGAAATTAGCCTATATTCTTAAAGACTCTTGTGACTGGAGTTTTCTTGTGTCAGCAGGTTGAGGATCCAGCATTGCCACTGCAGCTTCTCAGGTTGCTGCCATGTCTTGGGGTGGATCCCTGGCCCAGAAACTTCTGTGTGCTATGGGTATGGCCAAAAAAAAAGGAATCTCAGGATTACAGAGAACCAAAAAGACATTAAAAAAAATGCTGGAGTTCCCGTTGTGGCACAGTGGTTAATGAATCCAACTAGGAACCATGAGGTTGCAGGTTCGATCCCTGCCTTTGTTCAGTGGGTTAAGGATCCCGCATTGCCGTGAGCTGTGGTGCAGGTTGCAGACTCGGCTTGGATCCCACTTTGCTGTGGCTCTGGCCTAGGCCAGCGGCTACAGCTCCGATTCGACCCCTAGCCTGGGAACCTCCATGTGCTGCGAGAGCGGCCCAAGAAATGCCAAAAAGACACCAAAAAAAAAGAAAGAAAGAAAGAAAAATAAAATGCATAGATTTATCTGAGAAATCTATTCCCTTCTAATCTGCATACACATGGGTTGAAAATAGCAAATTGAAATTTAGAAGCATGGAGTGTAAAGACCTAAACTTGGATTTCTTAAAAAAAATCAATTTCACAAGAACATAATGGAGACACCTGAGTTTGAAAATGTCCTCAGTGAAAAATAGGATCTTAATCTCAAAGACCTTTAAGAATGACTAAGGAGGTTTCAGGTACCTGATGGGTTTATGTATCTGGACATTCCTTAGCAATTCTTATTCCTATGACTACAAAAGCATCACTGATTCATCCCACAGGAAATCACAGTGGCTCCCTTCTTCCTGACCCCACTCAGAGAACAATTAGGAAAGTAATGCCTTTTCATCCTTATCCAGCATCACATACATAGTTGATGATTTTCTCTGCCTGGACCAGGTGAAGATGCAGCAAAAGTAACTGCCAGTGCTTAGGTTTTACGTCAGTACCCCTGAGGAAAATGACAACTTGTATTTTCTGTTCTTTGATTCATCTTGATGTTTGTTAAAATGACTGTCAATTCTGTTTCTTGAAGCTGCAAAGGGGACAATACCAGCTACCAACACACTGCTCACAGTGAGCACAGTATATGAGGCTGCAGACATAAAACAAGTGAAAAAGGAGGTGGAGTAGCATAGCTCATCTAAATCAAAATGCATTTCCTCTTAGAGAAGTTCTTATAAGTGGTCATGATCCTAAATGCTGAAATTCAAGTTTTCCAGAAGTTTCCAGGAAAACAAGCAATTAGATTATGAAATAACATGAGATTGAGTCAAATCTTTAGCAGAGTGTCAACTGTCACCTTTAGTAAAACAATCATTTTTTAAACAAATTGGGCATCATTCGTATGTGATTATAAGATCTGACCACAAGGGAGTTCCCATCATGACTCAGCAGAAATGAATCTGACTAGTAACCATGAGGACACAGGTTTGATCCCTGGCCTTGTTCAGTGGGTTAAGGATCTGGCATTGCCATGAGCTGTGGTGTAGGTCACAGACATGGCTTGAATCTGCCTTTGCTGTGGTTATGATGTAGGCTAATGGCTACATCTCTGATTCAACCCCTAGCCTGGGAACCTCCATATGCCACAGGTGCAGCTCTAAAAAAAAAAAAAAGTACCTGACCACAAGGATCCCCAAATGTAACATCTTAAATGATATAAGAGTGAAACATCACCAAGACCTTTTGCTAAAGTGTTCTCTGTACAGAGTCCAACTCATAAAATCTAAGGTATTCTATTTCTGACAGCTCAGCAACACAGACAAATAAACCTTAGTATGTTCTGAGTATACAGCATTTAATACTATGTATAAAGACAATGAGAGCTTCTTTAGGAGATGGTTCAAATTCAGTTAACATTGTTGACCTCTTATCAGGGATAAGACTCTGAGCTCCCTGAGGGCAAGCATGTATTGTGTTAGTGATGAAAATTTTGGGGAAAAGTGTACAGAGAACACTTTAACAAAAGCTCTTGGTGATGTTTCACCTTTACATCATCTAGGATGCTATATTTGTAACCCTCATGGTCAGATCTTATAATCACATACTCTGAGTAATGCCAATACATTGGCAGTACTAGGTGATTTCCTCTCTCTTGCCACATTTAAGCTCCACTTCATGGATAAGGCAGCTGGGGCTCAGAGCACTCAAAAGCTTATTGCCCAAAGTCACAATAGTGACAACTGTCCTCTGTCCTCCCTCTTAGTGCCCTGGCCATCGTGGATGTCAGAGCAGAGCTTATAGGCCTGGTGAGTGAGGCAGGAACCAAAGTAATATTTGGCAGGCGGTTGTGTCTGCAGTCCTCTGGTGGGTGAGGTGAGGCTTGGTGTAAAGTTTCAATCCCAGTTGCTGCTAGGATGAGAGCAAGAGCCAGTCTGGCCAGTGAAGATGGTATTTTCACCCTCAGGTTTGGAGGCAGGAAAGTGGCTGCTCAAGGAGACTGGTAGGAAGAGGGAGGCAGGGAGAAAGTGAAATAGTTCAGGATGCCCTGCAGGGAAAGCCTGGGGAGGAGGTTTTTGAGAAAAGCTATGTGTTATGGTGTCTGCATGTGGGTGGAAAAAGAATTTTCTGGATTCAAAGCAAGGTATAGAAAAGACAAGTTTATTGAGGCAAGAGACACTGTTAACACAGTGGGCTGACTTCTTGATAATCAGGGAGATGCATGGTCATGTCTGTTTTATAGCCTGGAGACAAAGGAGAGAGAGGAGGTCTCACCATACACCTATTGACCTGCTGATTGGTTGGGGAAGGATGGGGTCTTTGGATACACTTGCTGGTTGGTTGGGGGTGTATATTACCCCTATAGGGGTTGGGTAAGGCTTGGGCCACATACCTTTCCTATCGGGGACAGGAAGGAGTAGGCTAAGTTGCTGGGGTAGGGAGATCCTTTGGATCATTGTACCCATTACACTGAGACAGGAGGGATGCTAAGGGCCTGGTAATTCTTATCTCAGCTGGAGGCTTTTTGAGTTTTATCTCCTTGAAGAAGCCTTAAATCCTACACTAAGGAAGAAAGACACAGGCTAAAGCTGTAGATAGAGAAAGCACCACTTAAGAGGAACTAGGGAGCCATTGGACTGCATACAGCCAAAAACCCTCTTTTTTTTGGTAATCACAGTGTTCCTGTCCTTCAATGTAATGTCTTGAAGCAAAATGTGTGCTCATTGCTCCCTGCCCCCTGCTTCCTGTTGCTCAGGTCCAGTAGCTTCACTCCTTCATGAGTGAAGAGCACCTTGCTTGCCCCTGAGAGCATCCAAGTTCAACCCCTCCTGAAGCCCTCCTGAAGCCCCCAAAATGCTTCCTTACTCAAAGAGAACAGGAAACAGAGCCACCATGCTTCAGATTCTTCAAAGCCTTCTGCCTGATTTCCTTTGGACTTACTCTGATTTAATTTATTCCTTGGGTGTGTAGACACCACTCTGCTTTCAGCTGTTTCTCTTAACCTAATTCACAATTACACAACTATGCTGTCTTAGAATAAATCCTCCTTTCATATCTAAACCACATTTTTTTTCCAAATAAATTAAGCTGAAATGATGGGATGATGTGAGCAGTCTGCATTCCTGAACAGGCCTCTTTTTTTTTTTTAATGAAAATCTTTTTAGAATAAAGTATTAATTCTAAATTTCAAGAAAAAAATTTAGTGAGTTCCTATTTGACCAAACTATACTTTCTCTGAATACTGGATACCTAATATGAGCTTTGAATTTTTTTTTTGTCTTTTTGCCTTTTCTATGGCTGCACCCACGGCATATGGAGATTCTCAGGCTAAGGGTCTAATTGGAGCTGTAGCCGCTGGCCTACTCCAGAGCCACAGCAACAAATCCGAGCTGATCTGCGACCTACATTAACAGCTCATGGCAATGCCGGATCCTTAACCCACTGGGCTAGGCCAGGGATCAAACCCGCAACCTCATGGTTCCTAGTCGGATTCGTTAACCACTGAGCCATGATGGGAACTCCTGAATTTTTAAGAACATTTTCCAATAAAAGAATGTGAACATCAGTCTTGCATTACCTTTTGTCCACCTAAATTGCAAATCTGCATTAACATCTTCCTCCCCATTCAAAGCTAGTGCTATTTTCTTTTCTAGCATTTATACAGGTGGAGGTCACATCAGGGAACTGAGAGGCCTTAGTTTCCCACAACTTGAATTCATGTGTGAGTGTGTCTTTTTAGGGCCACAGATGGAAGTTCTCAGGCTAGGGGTCA
The DNA here is from genome assembly GCF_016906955.1 of Phacochoerus africanus. NCBI lineage: Eukaryota > Metazoa > Chordata > Mammalia > Artiodactyla > Suidae > Phacochoerus > Phacochoerus africanus. The sequence continues at coordinate 36,649 of NW_025927418.1, read as the reverse complement.
AATCAGAGCTGTAGCCACTGGGCTACACCATATCCATAGCAACGTGGGATCTGAGCCACATCTGTGACCTATACCACAACTCAAGGCAATGCCAGATCCTTAATCCACTGAGTGAGGCCAAGGATTGAACCTGTTTCCTCATGGATAATAGATTCGTTTCTGCTGAGCCACGATGGGAACTCCTCCTGCAACTTGAATTAAATCCACAGGAAACCTAATTGCACTCATCCCATACTCTAGTTTTATGAATGAAAAATTTGAATCTGATATATTCTTTAAAAAACTGATCTATGCTTTTTTTGACAACTCTTTCAATATCAAGTGAGTAGGAATTTATTAGCAATCTGTGTACTGAATCCATTATCCAAGGATGGAAAATAAATGGGATGTATGCCCTCAGAAGATAAAGCGTGTGCTCCCATTAGGCTGCAGGATGGACTCTGCTCCACTCTTCAGAATGTAGGTGGGGATCAGAGAGAGCCTGGAGAAACTCCAGGGCACAGTGCCCTTGACATTATCCTGGCACAGTTTTGCCCAAGTCAGTTATGGCTACAGAAATTATCAGATGACTAGAATATTGGTCTAGGAGGAAAAAGAGAAGGAGTGGGTTTTTAAAAATCTTTACAGAATACTCAAATCTGCTAATCAGAAACAAGACAAGGATGTCCACTTTCACCACTGTTATTCAACATAGTTTTGGATGTCCTAGCCATGGCAATCAGAAGAAAAAGAAATAAAAAGAATCCAAATTGGAAAAGAAAAAGTAAAACTATCACTATTTGCAGACGACAGGATGCTATACCTAGAAACCCCTAAAGATAACACCAGAGGCAGAGCTTCCATGCCTGCCCACTTGCATCTCTCACAAGCATCCTATCTCAATAAATCTATTTCTTGCCTATCAAAAAAAAAAAGACATCACCAGAAAACTATTAGAACTCACCAATGAATTTGGTAAAGTTGCAGGCTACATAATTAATACACAGAAATCAATTGCATTTCTATATACTAATAATGAAAGATCAGAAGAGAAATCAGAGAAACCATCCCATTTATAATTTCATCAAAAAGTACCTAGAAGAAACTTACCTAAAGAGACAAAAGACCTATTCTCTGAAAACTATAAAATGTTGATGAAAGAAATCAAAGATGACACAAACAGGTGGAAAGCTATAACATGCTTTGGATTGGAAGAATCAATATTGTCAAAATGATTATACTACCCAAGGCAATCTACAGATTCAGTGGAATCCCTATCAAATTACCAAAGAGATTATTCACAGAGCTAGAACAGAATACTTCAAAATTTGTATGGAAACACAAGAGTGAACAGCCAAAGCAATATTGAAAAAGAAAAGCAAAATGGAGGAATCAAGCTTCCTGACTTTAGACAATGCTACAAAGCTACAGTCATCAAAACAATATGGTACTGGCACCAAAACAGAAATATAGAGACCAATGGAACTGGATGGAAAGCCCAGAAATAAACCTAGGTACCTATGGTCAATTAATCTATGACAAAGGAGGACAGAACATACAATGGAGGAAAGATAGTCTCTCCAATAAAAGGTGCTGGGAAAACTGGAAAGCTACATTTAAAAGAATGAAAGTAGAACACTAACACCACTACAAAAATAAAATGGATTAAATATAAGGCCAGATACTATAAAACTCCTAGATGAAAACATAGGCAGAATGCTCTTTGACATAAATCACAGCAACTTCTTATTTGATCCACCTCCTAGAATAATTATGATAAAGACACAAACCATTGAGACCTAATCAAACTCAAAAGCTTTTACACAGCAAAGGAAACCATTAAAAAAACAAAAATACAACAAAAAAATGGGAGAAAAAACTCTACCAACAATGCAACAGCAAAGGGCTTAATCTCCAAAATGTACAAACAACTCATGCAACTCAACAACAAAAGGACAAACAACCCAAGTAAAAAATGAGCAGAAGATCTAAATAGACATTTTTCCAAAGACATATGGATGGCCAACAAGCATAAGAAAAATGCTCAGTATCACTAATTATTAGAGAAATGCAAATCAAAACTACAATGAGGTGTCACCTCACACCAGTCAGAATGGCCATCATTAACAAGTCAAGAAATAACAAATTCTGGAGAAAAATATGGAGGAAAAGGTACCCTCCTTCACTGTTGGTGGGAGCGTAAATTGGTACAACCACTATGGAAAACAGATGGAGGTATCTCAGGAAACCAAATATAGAACTACCATATGATCCAGCAATTCCACTGCTGGGCATATATCCAGACAAAATTTTCATTGAAAAAGATGCGTGCACCCCTATGTTCATAGCAGCACTATTCAAAATAGCCAGCACATGGAAACAACCTAAATATCCATCAACAGATGAATGGATTAAGAAGATGTGGTACATATATACAATGAAATGTTACTCAGCCATAAAAAAGACAAACTAATGTCATTTCCAGCAACAGGGATGTAATTAGAGGCTCTCATACTAAGTAAAGTAAGCCAGAAAGAAAAAGACAAATACCATATGATATCACTTATTTGTGGAATCTAAAATATGGAGCTGATGATCCTATCCAAAAAACAAAAACAAAACCAGAAACAGATCATGGCCAAGGAGAGCAGACTTGGGGTTCCCACTGGGGAAAGGGGAGGGAGTGGGATGGATGGGCATTTTGAGGTTTTGGGTTTTTTTTTGTCTTTTTTAGGGCCACACCTGCAGCATATGGAGGTTCCCAGGCAAGGGGTCTAATTGGAGCTGTAGCCACCGGCCCATGCCACAGCCACAGCAATGGGCATCAAAGTTGCGTCTGCGACCTACACCACAGCTTACAGCAATGCCAGGTCTTAATCCACTGAGCAAGGCCAGGGTAGAACCCACAACCTCATGGTTCCTAGTCAGATTCGTTAACCACTGAGCCATGATGGGAACTCCAATTTTGAGGGTTTTTTTGGATGCAAACTGTTATATTTGGAGTGGATGTGTAATGGCACCCTACTGTATAGCACATGGAAATGTGTGTGATTGGATCATATTGCTGTACAGTAGAACTTGATTGGACATTGTAAATCAACTATACTTTAATGATAATATAATAAAAAGAAAACTAAGGTTCTTCCTACTTAGGGACATTTATACATCCCTCTAAGTGATGTATTATAATGTTATAATAATATAAATAAAATATTCTATACTATTCTGGATTATAAACAATTCTAAGTTATATGTTCTATATAGTTCTATAATATAAAATTACTCTTCTGTATTACAAATATAAAATCACAGATGTGTTAGTTATTCCCTGAAAGCTTTTCTGAGCTTCTCTCACCCCTACTCCCCTGGGCTGCCCTGGGCAATCCCACTTGCATGGGATCACTGGGACTCTGTAGCAAGGGAGGCAAGATCCAGGTCCTTTCCACTCTCCAGCCAGAGCCAAAGCTCTTGCCTGAGCAGGTGGTCAACTGTAGGCAGAGAAGTCTCTGTTTTTCAGTCCTTTGCATCTATTAAGTTCTGGAAAATGGGCAGTGTTTAGGTAAAAAGTAAATGCTTTTTAGTATTAAACATGTGTACTTTCATGGGACATATACACACATGCCACACAATCTTGCTCTGGATATGGCCAATTGCAGATACAGTGATGAGGACTGATAGAGTAGAGGGCATCCACTTTGAAGATGGACAGACCTAGATCCAAATTCCTGCTCTTTCATGTTCAGCTATGAGGCTATAAGCAAATTCTGTCTCTTAATTTCCTCATCTGAACAATGAATTCAGAATCACCCATCACACAGAATTGTAGTGAGGATCAAATTGGACAGTGCGTAAGAAACGCCTATTACATATTATATGCTCAATAAATGGTAGATGTTGTTAATTTTTGAGGAAGGCTGGAAAGAGCATAACATTTGTTGGGTGCCTGTTGTTTGCCATGCCAAGTTTGTATTTAGAGCTTTAAATACATCACCTTGGAGTTCCTGTTGTGGCACAGTGGTTAATGAATCCGACGAGGAACCATGAGGTTGAGGGTTCAATCCCTGGCCTTGCTCAGTGGGTTAAAGATCCCGTGTTGCTGTGAGCTGTGGTTGTAGGTTGCAGACTTGACTCAGATCCCGCATTGCTCTGGCTCTGGTGTAGACAGGCGGCTACAGCTCCGATTAGATCCCTAGCCTGGGAACCTCCATATGCCACGGGAGCAGCCCAAGAAATGGTAAAAAGACCCAAAAAATAAATAAATAAATAAATATACCACCTTGTTCTACACACAAACACACACACACACAGAGAAAGAGCTGTGATGTAACTGTTAAAGGATTTTTTGTTTTGTTTTGTTTTGTTTTGTCTTTTTAGGGTCATACCCATGGCACATGGAGGTTCCCAGACTAGGGGTCTAATTGGAGCTATAGCTGCCGGCCTACACCACAGCCACAACAACACAGGATCCAAGCCACAGCTGAGACCTACATCAGAGCTTATGGCAACACCAGATCCTTAACCCACTGAGTGAGGCCAGGGATCAAACCCGCAACCTCATGGTTACTGATCAGGTTCATTAACCACTGAGCCACGATGGGGACTCCTGTTAAAGGGTTTTTTTTTTTTTTGATAATTTTTAAGTTAAAATTATGACTCTCATACTGATATAAAATAAATTTGTGTCAAATAGTTAACTTATTATATTTAATGAAAAAACTAGTAAGATATTACAACTGATTCAAGGAGAATTCAGAAAAACACATAGTCAAGAATACTGAAATGAGGATTTCCTGCCTGGCACGGTGGGCTTAAGGATCCAGTGTAAGTTGCAGCTGCAGCTCAGATTTAATCTCTGGCCCTGGAAATTTCATATGCCGTGGGGGTGATCATCAAAAAAATTCTGAAATGAATTTTTAAGAAGGTGAAAATTGGTTGGTATTCACAGGAATATCAATTGCATTCCACTGAGCAAAATATATTTGAGTCTCTGTTCAAAAATAATTCATATTGCTATATTTTTTTCTATAACTTACAGAGTTGAAAAAAATAGCTCGAAGACAATGAAAAAGGCAGGCACTTTAGAATCAGATGAACTGGAAGCATTATTAGATATCTTTTGTATTTTGTTCATTTCAAAAATTTTCATGATATTTTCTGGCATTACCTTTTTTTTCCCCATTTTCAACTGAGAAACAAAATCATAGTGACTGTGTGAATTGTCTACAGGCACAAAAAGTGTAATTGGCAGTGTATGGATTCAAACTCATCTTTCATAACTTCAAAATTAGAGTGGCTTTGTTTGAAGTACTTGGAATTTGATTTTTCTTTTATTTTTAGAGGATGAACAATCAATATATCCGTCGAGAAGTCTTCTGCTGTGAAACTTGCCATGAGCTCAAAAGCTTCTGGGAGAAAGAAATTAGAAAACAGACTTGTTACCGGGAACTGGAAGAAGATCGACAGGGAAGGAGTGCCCTGGGAAAGTATGTGGATTGTTTCTCTGCTCTTTTTAGAGGTAGATTTCCCCAGAAATATACCAGATGTAGAGATGGGGGAAACTAACTTATTTTCATTACCCACTGTCCTAAGAGTACAAATTTTGGAGATGGTATGGTCAAGTCAGTGTAGCCACAAGACAAAAGGAGAATGAGGCTTAGAAGGAAGACATTTATTATACTCACAACCTTCAGAAAGAGCATCCCTGCATGCCATGCAGGGCCACAGGGGAAGCACCAGGTTTTTGACAGATGGCAGTAGACAGAAACAAAGGAAACGGCTATGCCAGAGCCTTTATTGGGATTTCTGAGGAAAAGTCAAGGCAGGGCAGAGTAAACAGCTTAAGGTTGGCTAGCTTGAATAATTCCCAATAGTTTGAGGATTTAAGGATGATCTGGTATGTGGCCTGGCCCTGGAATGATATAGGACAGGGGAAATATGACTTTATGTCTAAGAGTTAGATAAGGAGGTGGTTGGGGCCACAGACTTAGGATTGGTTAACACACAGAAGAAAGGGAAGGGCAGTCTTTCTGTGGCCAGAAAGCTTTTTTATTTTTATTTTATTTTATTTTTTCATGGCTGCACCCATGGCATATGGAAGTTCCTGGGCCAGTATTGAATCCAAGCCAGAGCTGCAACCTATTCCACAGCTTCAGCAATGCCAGATCTTTTTGCCAACTGTGCTGGGCCGGGGATCAAATCCTCATCTGTGCAGCTACCTGAGCCAAGCCACTGCTTTTGGATTCTTAACCCACTTCAGCACAGTGAGAACTCCAAGAAAGCTTTTTAAGGTGTCGGTATATCATAAAATACAGAAAACTAAAGACATAATTCATCTACTCATTTATTTTTGCCACCATCTACCATAGTATACCAGGGTTTATCAACCTCAGCACTACTGATATTTATGACTTTACAAATCTTTGTTAGTGGGGTGGTTGTCTTATGCTTTGTAAGATATTTTAGTAGCACTTCCCTTAAAATGTTGGGATGCTGGTAGGACCCCCCCACTGTGACAACCAAAACATCTCCTGATATTTCCACACATGGATGGCAAATTTGCCCCTGATTGAGAATCAATGATTTATGGATCTGAATGAGGCTTTTAGTGTATAAGCAAAAATAAGTTTTTGTTATTTATATCTTAATGATCTGAAAAAAATCTCTTTCTTACCCTGCCTCTGCTACAATCCCCAGCACATGAGGTTATACCAAATTTCAGGGTTAGTCAACAGATACTTATAAGTGTAAAATACTCCACATCTGAGATGATGCATATTAAGATCCTCGGGGGAAGGATAATGTGGGTTCTTCTCATTGGCAGTTGAACTTGTTGTTCTGGCCAAAGGAATCTACCAAGAAGGGAACATTTACTTATGTGAGAAGACGTGTGTCACATCACTCTGACTAAAAGGGCCAGCACCTGTCCTTACACTTGTAGTTGCCTTGGAGCAGATGGACCAGCTCAACTTTTCAGGGACTGTCTGGATTCTCTGTCCCTACAATGGGAACAGCCCAGCCAGGCTGTCTGTTTGCTAAGACACCCACTCACAAGAGGAGTGACATTTGTATGTTCTATTGGACAGCAAAGGCATGTGCCTCCATGTTACCGAGCGTGCTGAGCTAAAAACATGTAATTCGCATGTGTTGAATTGAAATTAACTTCTAAAAATCTTTCTTCAGCCCCTAAGGGGAAATAGGCTCTTGGTATACCCAAAGAAGAGCTCTGCCATCATTCCAGTTACATTCTTTTTTTTTTTTTTTTGTCTTTTGTCTTCCCCTAGCCTGGGAACTTCCATATGCCCTGGATGTGGCCCTTATAAGAAAAAAAAAAAAAAAGAATTTGCATCCTCATGGATACTAGTCAAGTTCTTAATCTGCTGAGCCACAATGGGAACTCCAACAATACTATATTTGAAACTTGAAGTTTGCCAAGAAAGTAGACTTAAAGCACACATACAACTTCCAAAAAAAAAAAAAAGGTAATTACATGAGATGATGGGAATGTCAGCTTGACTGTGTAATCATTTCACAAAGTATATGTGTATCAAAACATCACGTTGTGTACTTTAAATATATACAATTTGCCAATTAAACTTTGATAAAAATGAGTGAAACTGAGTCAGTATGGTAAGGCCATAAAAAGGGCATATGAGATGGAAGTTAGGGGGGGGATTTTAGCCTGGAAGGGGCATGGAGGTCTCACAGAGAGGGTGAGATCAGGCCTTGAAGGCTGGGTAACAGCATCCCCGAGGAATCATCAGAGTTTTTAGCTGGAGAGATGGGTAGAGGCTAAATGGGGAGGCCTTGAATTGCTGGCTAAGGAGTTGATGAATCTCCAAAGGCAATGGAGAGTCATCAAAGGTTTTTAAGCAGGGCAGTAACTTGATAAGAACGTGTCTTAGTGACAGAGTGAAACAACCCGGGCAGCAGTGTAGAGAATGCACTCTGCTGATGCTAGGGCTTGCCTTTGTCAAAACTATATTTACCCAAACAGCTTGATTTGGAAAATATACACCTAATGTGATCTCTCCTCCATTCAAGGTGAGTGAAAGTACGAATAAGAATGTGGTCTAAAGTGACGAGACAGCAACCAAAACATGCCTAATTTGCCTGGTGCTGTGACTCAAAACAAACCCCTTTAAATGTACAGCTGTTTATTTCAGAATTAATTAGCACATCTCCCTCAACAACCCTGTGTGAAACATAACACAAAAAATGGCAAAATCTTGAATTGTACCCAATTAGAGGTGAGTACAGCCACTCAAAAAGGCCGTACTGCCTTTAAAGCACTGCTTTGTTGATGATTCATAATAAGTCCTTTTGTCTTTTGGGTAAATGATTTAGTATGGGTGACAGAAGAAAAGAAAGCAGAAAGTACTGTCTTCACAAAGCAATTAAATGGTAAAATTGGGAGCAGCTCTCAATGTTTAGACTGGTGCGCAAGTCCTCAGGCTGTTTTCGGGGCAGACAAGTGGAAGCACATATGCTCAGGCAGGAGACACCAGGAGACACCAAGGCTCTAGCAGGCTTTGCCGCCAAGACTTGGTAGATAAGGATGGGGGACACTGGTTAGAAAAGATTTACTGTCCTAGACACTCAGATGAGATGGGCAGCACCCAAAGACCTTTGGGTAAATCAAGGGATTATTTGCAGCACTGGGGCCCCTACCCACCCCCCCCCCCAGACACCATGGGCACAGACGCTCTGCTGACATGCTGTTAAGGCATAAAGCCATGCTTCCCCAGAGGACCACGACAGAACAGGAGAGGGGATATCAGGGACAAGGAGCCTCAGGCAACCCCCTCAGCCTCTGCTTGCCAAGGTGCTCCTTGAGAATATATGGATGCCAAAGGGGGAAAGAGAATTCCTTCATGCCCAGAATCTTAAATTAATGAGCTTAGAGAATAATAGTTTTCTTTGAAGAGAACAAATAATTGCACTTGTAATGAATAACTTCTGATAATCAAAAAGAGACATGATTGTGTAAAATTTCAGGAAAGTCAAAAACTTATAAAAATTATCCCAAGTCCAGCAATCAGCAATAAATTCTGTTAATATCTTTTAAAATTTCAAGCATCTATTTATGTATGTTACCTTTCAAAAAGATAAATAATTTTCCCAAAGTATGACCTTTCCACAAATGATTTTTAGTTGATTCTTTTTCTTTTTATAATAAAGTTTCATATTTTCTAATATAGTTGATTTACAATATTCTATCAATTTCTGCTGAACAGCAAAGTAACCCAGTCACACACACACACACACACACATTTATATATACACCTTCTTTTTCTCACATTGTTGTCCATCATGTTCCCTCACAAGTGACTAGATATAGTTCCTTGTGCTATACAGCAGGATCTCATTGCTTATCCACTCCACAAATGATTTTTATAACTTGTTTTTCCATTGAACAATATGTTCTGGACATCTTAAAATTGATTAAAATACCTTTTGTAGACCAGCCTTTTCTTGGCTATTATTTGGATGTGAATAATTAATTTAGATAGACTTTCTCGTTTTTCACTAAAAAGATAGACTTCCCTTTTGACAGACTTTCTCATTTTTCACTAAAAAGAACACATTTTTGTCTTTTTAGGGCCATACCCATGGCATATGGAAGTTTTCAGACTAGGGGTCGAATCGGAGCTGCAGTGGCCGACCTACACCACAACCACAGCAACGAGGGATCCAAGCCACATCTGCGAACTACACCACAGCTCACGGCAATGTTGGATCCTTAACTCACTGATCGAGGCCAGGGATCAAACCTGTATCCTCATGGTTTTTTACCGCTGAGCCACATTGGGAACTCCCAAGAACATTATTTTTTTTAATTTTTTTTTTTTTTACATATCCATCCAATCATCTGCTTAAGATACACTGTAAGAGGTGGAACTGCTCTGTCAAAGAGTGAGCCATGCAGCAGACAACTCCTGGGTCAACCTGGATGCCCCTATACTGATGCTGCTAGTTTTGTCTAACAGTATTGATTCCTCCTTTCCCTTGTAACAGACTGTAATGGGGTGGGGAATGGGGGAGACGCCCACCTCCAACTCACCTTCTATGTGGTAAAGAGAGATAAAGCCATCCCTAGGCCTGTGATACAAGCCTGGCTGGTCAAAGAAGTGCTCAAAGTTGGCTCAGGGATGGCCCAAGATCAAAATGGGCCTGGCTGGTACTAAGGAGGCCACCAGCAGTAAAGCCAATAGAACCTAGAGCTGCTGTCAGTCACCACTGGGTGGGTCTTATCCATGAATGAAGCCAAAGTATAAGAAGACAAAGCAGAGAGATGGGGAGATGGGGTGGGGGGGACACAATTTTCATTCCTGGATTCAGGTAAATCTAGGGCCAACTTGACACTTATATCCTTTGATGTGTTGACCTGCTTTTTTTTTTTTTCTTTTTTCTTTTTGTCTTTTTGGAAGTGCCCAGGCTAGGGGCCTAATTGGAGCTGTAGCTGCTGGCCTACACCACAGCTCACAGCAACACCAGATCCTTGACCCGATGAGCAATGCTACTAGTCAGATTCGTTTCCGCTGCACCATGATGGGAACTCCCACTTTTTTATTTTATTTTTTTCTTAAATCATTGTAATTGTCCTTTTCTCTCTTGTAATTTAAAAAAGTAAGGAGTAAGAAGTTCCCATTGTGGCACAGTGGAAACAAATCCAACCAGTGTCCATGAGGACGAGGGTTCCATCCCCAGCCTTGCTCAGTGGGTTAAGGATCTGGCATTGCCATGAGCTGTGGTGTAGGTCATGTAGACTCGGCTCAGATCCGGAGTTGCTGTGGCTGTGGTGTAGGCCTGCAGCTATAGCTCCAATTTGACCCCTAGCCTGGGAACCTCCACATGCCATTGGGTGTGGCCTTAAAAAGTGGGAAAAAAAAGTAAGGAATAATAAAATATTGAATAAAGAAAAGAAGTCCTTCTCTGGGTCTGTCCCCTAGGACACAGACACTGGACCAGGGCCTTGGCTAGGTGGCATCTAGTGATCCTTCCTGGCTCTCTGGCCACCGTGACTGATCCCACAGCCTGGCCAAAGACAGGCATGTCAGCATCAGTGGCTGCCTTGGGCAGAGAAGCTCCCCACACCTGCACAAAGATGCCCACAGAGGCCTGGCTCAATTCCTTCTATGTTCTGGGGAATAAGAACACAATTTGGAGGGGGAGGGGTGGGGATGGCAAACTAAGTATGAGAAACTCTAAACTGAAGAAATAGCATCAACTTGATTTCTAAGTGTTTTCTGCTGAACCACTCAGACTTATTATACACTAGTGTGCATCAGGCTTCCCAAAGGCCTTATGTGGTTTGGGCCTTCAGAGCATGGGGGGCAGGGCCTGGTGGGCTGTGGACAAGGTAGGATTCCTCCACACCTTCCAAGCTGAAGACCTTAGGCAAGTCACTGCACCTCTCTAAACCTCAGTTCCATCATCTCTAAATTACCTACCTCATAGGTTTTCTGCAAAGGTAACATTAGCAACGTGCTCGAAACACCCAAAGTCTGCAATAAATGTGAGCTATTAACATTTGAGCATTAAAATCCACAAGGTACTTTTTCTTTTACTGCCTCATCTGGGGACCCTTTTACTCAAGTCCAAGTCCAAGAGGGTAGCAGGCAGACCATCCTCTACTGTCTGCTGACCTGGCAGGAGGCTGATGGAGAGGAGGTGACAGTGGAAGGTTTCACTGCAATAATTAGATCAAAGGAGCCAGCTGGGAGCCAAGATCACCTTGACTTGCTGGCCTGCACACTGGCTTTAGTGCTGATGAGTTTCTTCATTGAGTAAGTTGTGGTCACAGTACCTATGCAGGAGCCTGAAGGGGATGTACCTCCCAAGGCTGCTCGTCTCAGCTGAAGTTTGCTCAGGCCTTTGCTTCCACTTTTTTTTTTTTTCTTTTCTCTTTTTTGTGCCTTTAGAAGTCATAATCTCAGAAGTGCGGACACTCAAGATGAAGTTTGGGTTTTTTTGGTTTGTTTGTTTGTCTTTTCTAGGGTTGCACCCGAGGCATATGGAGGTTCCCAGGCTAAGGGTCTAATTGGAGCCATAGCCACTGGCTTATACCACAGCCACAGCAACACTAGATCTGAGCCTCACCTGCTACCTATATCACAGCGCACGGCAATGCCGCATCCTTAACTCACTGAGCAAGGCCAGGGATCGAACCTGCAACCTCATGGTTCCTATTCAGATTTGTTTCCGTTGCACCGTAATGGGAACTCCAAGATGAAGTTTTGGGCAAGAAAGCTGCACATTGGGATAATTGGAGTAAATGAAGATGTGGAACATTCTAGAGCCCACACATTCTGCTTTCTTGGGACTGGGAGAGGATGAGGCAAGTGGACCAGAGGGCGAACTATTTATAATTGCATTGCATTTCAGGACCTGTCCCCCAGTGGTGATTGTAACCATAAGTCCCTGCCTGTGAACTTTTGTCAAGAGATCAATATTGTTTTTGCTTTTTTTTTTAGGGCTTTTTTTTTTTTTTTTGCCTCAGTGGAGGCACAGCACAAAGGCTAGGGGTCGAATCAGAGCTACAGCTGCTGGCCACAGCAATGCCAGATTCAAGACACATAACCTACACCACAGCTCCCAGCAACGCCAGATCCTTAACCCACTGAGCAAGGCCAGGGATCGAACCCGAAACCTCATGGTTGCCAGTTGGATTTGTTTCCACTGAGCCATGATGGGAACTCCCGAACACTGTTTGTTTTTGACTGGTACCAAAATATGTTATGGTTCTTCCTGAGGAAAACATTCTCTTCTCATCAGATACTTGCTTGATGCCCAGAGTGTCCCCCCAGTGCAATCCCCAAGGAGGTGGTGCAGCTCCTCAGAAGCCTCTGGTGGTAAGAGGCCACCTTTACTTGATCTTAACTGGTAATGAGCATTTTCAGTCTCTTCTCACCACCAGTACCTCTCTCTCTGTGGCAGTCAGACCCACTGAGACTTACACAATTTTTACAAAAACATATTTACTTAAGTAAAGAAAGTGAGCATCTTTAAAAAATATATATATTAAGCAAATAACAAAGCAGGAGTTCCCACTGTGGTGCAGCAGCAACAAACCCAATTAGTACCCATGAGGATGTGGGTTTGATCCCTGGCCTCATGCAGTGGGTCAGGGATCTGGCATTGCTGTGAGCTGTGGTATAGGTCACAGATGTGGCTTGGATCCCACATTGCTGTGGCTGTGATGGGCAGCTGTAGCTCCAATTCAACCCTTAGCCTTGGAACTTCCATTTGTCACAAGTGGGGCCTTAAAAAGCAAAATAAAATAGACAAAATAATATAAAATAAAAATAACAAGACAGATGGTATATAGATATGTTAGAACTTGTCTTTGTGGGGTTGGAGCAATGGAGGTTTGGGACCCCTTCCCCATAGTAAGGAGCAGTTGGGTGTTCCCCCATTGCTGTGGTCTGATAGGTGTCTATGAAATGTCCTGGTCACTCCAGAGCATTAAGTAGGTATTGGCAGTTGTACATTTATTTCAGTGTACAGTTGACTCTTGAATAACACAGGTTTGAACTGTACAGGTCCACTTCTACCCAGATTTTTTTCAATAACTTCATACCACAGTACTACACAATCTGCAGGTGGTTCAATTCCTACACGCAGAACCACAGATGCAGAGGGTTAACTCTCAAGTTACATGGGGATTTTAAGCTTCACAGTGTCAGGTGCCTGATCACCACGCTGTCCAAGGTCAATTGTATTTAAAATTCAAACAGGGGGAGTTCCTGATGTCCTGCAGTGGAAGCAAATCTGACTAGGAACCACAAGGTTGCAGGTTCGATCCCTGGCCTCGCTCAGTGGGTTAAGGATCCGGCATTGCTGTGAGCTGCAGTGTGGGTCACAGATGTGGCTCAGATCTGGTGTTGCTGTGGCTGTGGTGTAGGCTGGCAGCTGTAGCTCAATTTGACCCCTAGCCTGGGAACTTCCATATGCCCCAAAAAATTCAAATAGGAGCACATACCCATGGTTAAGATAAAAGTTCAACGTATCAGAAATGATACTTCACAGAGCTTTTCCCCAGAGGCCTTGAGTGAGCTGCAAAGGGAGGCCTAGTCCTGGAAATGGATCTATCTTCCTCCAAGGAACAGCTTTTTGTAAAGATAATTTTTCATTATCTTGTGAGCTTCTTCTTTTCTTCTTCTTCTTCTTCTTCTTCTTCTTCTTCTTCTTCTTCTTCTTCTTCTTCTTCTTCTTCTTCTCTTCTTCTCTCTTCTTCTCTTCTCTCTTCTTCTTCTTCTCTCTTCTTCTTCTTCTCTCTTCTTCTTCTTCCTTCTCTTCTCCTCCCTCTCCCTCCTTCTCCTTCTCTTGCTATACCTGCAGCACATGGAGTTTCCCAGGCTACAGGTTGCATCAGAGCTACTGCTGCCAGCCTAAACCGCAGCCACAGCAACCCCAGATCCAAGTTGCATCTGTGACCTCTACCAGAGCTCACAGCAATACCAGATCCTTAACCCACTGATCGAGGCCAGGGATGGAACCTACATCTTCATGGATACTAGTCAGATTCGTTCCCACTGCATCATGACAGCAACTCCAAAGGACTAGCATTTTTAACATTGATTCTTTCCCTTACTTCCTTGACTTTTTTTCTCTCTCTCCTTACTCATTTTCACTTCTCTCTCTAGCTTAAATAGAGGGAGAGGAGAAGCAGGCTGAGCTTTTTGAGACCAAATAATTAACTTGTTTTTTTTCCTGCAGAATCCATTTCTTTCCTGGTCTCTTAGATGGTCTGGCTGGTAGAGGCCCTAAAGCGCCATCAGGATATCTGCCCCAATCAGTGGGAGAGCCTTCTGGTGATCCATCTCTGTTTCCAGGTCAACTAACATGAGCCCCCTCTCTTTCCAGAAGTTAATTTAAAACAAGATCTGGGAGCTCCCATCGTGGCTCAAGCAGAAATGAATCTGACTAGCATCCATGAGAACACAGCTTCAATCCCTGGCCTCGCTCAGATGGTTAAGGATCTGGCATTGTTGTGAGCTGTGGTGTAGGTTGCAGACTTGGCTTGGATCTGGCATTGCTGTGGCTGTGGTGTAGGCCGGCAGCTACAGCTCCAATTCAGCTCCTAGCCTGGGAACTTCCATATGCCGTGGGTGTGGCCCTAAAAAGGCAAAAATAAAAATAAAAATAATAAAACATAAGATCTGACTCCCCACAGTTTCCATAATTCATTAGAATGACTCACAGAACTTAGGAAAGCATTAACTTTATATACACAATTTTATTACAAAGGATTCAAATCAGGACCAGACAAATGAAGAGATATGTGGAGTGAGATCTGGAAGAGTTTTGAACACAAAGCTTCTATGCCCTTTACTGTGGAATAGGGTGCATCACCCTCCCAGCAAATTAATATATTCACCAACCAGGAAGCTTTACCAAGCTGCCATGTCTAGCATTTTTACTGGGATTTCGTTATGGAGCCATGATTGGTGGAGTCATTGGCCACATGACTGAACCCAACCTCCAGCTCCTCCCTGCTTCCTTGAGGTCAGGCTAGCTCAAAACCTCAACCCTCTAAACACATGGCTGGTTCTTCTGGGGACCAACCTCCATTCTGAATCATCTTGTTAGGACAAACTTTGGTGTCATCCCAAAGGATCATGAATAATCAAAACACTCCCATTACCTAGGAAAAGGAAATAAGGAAATAGTTGGGTTTTTTTGGTTTTTGGTTTTTGTTTATTGGGTTTTGTTTGTTTGTTTTTTGGGTGTTTTTTTTTTTTTTGCTTTTTAAGTCCACATCTATGGCATATGGAAGCTCCCAGGCTAGGTGGTCTTGAATCAGAGCTGCAGCTGCAGGCCTACACCACAGCCACAGCAGCATGGGATCTGAGCCATGTCTGCTCCCTAGGCCACAGCTCATGGCAATGCCAGATCCTTAACTCACTGAGAGAGGCCAGGGATCAAGCACACATACTCATGGATACTAGTCAGGTTCTTAACCTGCTGAGCCACAATGGGAACTCTGGCAAACATTTTATTATACACGACAAGCTTCATACTCTGTAGCACCATGCTATGGAAGAAGAAAAACAGAATCGTGACATCTTGAAGACATGCTTTTGTTTAACATGCTTTTGTTTAATTGCACAGCTTTTGTTTAACAGCTATGCATAAGAGAATATTTAAACCAGTCCTGACAGGGAATGGTACTTTAAACAGACTGAAGGCTCAAACTCTAAATGTCTCATTTAAACCAAAATGCTGTTAACTGGCAAATTTAAAATGTTCTGCCACCCCACAGACTGTCAGCTCCTGAGGAGGATCAAAGCCCTTTAGAGGTTATGGAACAGAGTAGCACAAAGCAAATTTATCAAAGAGATGATATAAATCTGAATAACAATTTGGCAATTTACAAATAGGAATATTTTGATTAGGTGATGCGGAATCATTGTACCAACTTGTACACCTGCAGAAAGCCAACCTTCAAGGCCAAGTTAACAAAAGCAAGGTCCTTGGTGATGATAGGATCAGAACAGCAGCAAAACTCGATACAGTCTCATATTTTGACCCGTTTCCTTTCTCTCCAGGTGTACCATCACCCTTCTATTTTCTTTTTTTTGTTTGTCTATTTGGTCTTTTTGTCTTTTCTAGGGACCGCATCTGCAGCATATGGAGGTTCCCAGGCTAGGAGTCCAATCAGAGTGTAGCCGCTGGCCTACCCCAGAGCCACAGCAATGCCAGAATCTGAGCGCATCTTCAACCTACACCACAGCTCATGGCAACACCGGATCATTAACCTACTGGGCGAGGCCAGGGATGGAACCCACACCCTCATGGATACTAGGTCTGGTTCATTAACCAGAGGGGCCATGACGGAACTCCTCTTTTTTAATTTTAATTTCTATTTTCATAATATAATGTTTTCCCTTAGATGTACTTATAATATTTCTTCATTTGTAGCATTACTCACATCATATTTATTTTCTTAAGGACACATCAAGATTATCTAGATTGATCTTTGTAGAGAACAAGTTTCCCCTCAGTATATTTTACCATCAAACCTGAGGATTTATCTTATGCTTGTGTCTGCTTTTAAATTGATTATGACTAGCTTCTTCCAGAGCAGTAAAGGTTCTGACTTACCCTAGGGTTTGGCCTGTGCATCTTTATACACAGAAAGACTCAGTCCATGAGCACAATTTTTTTTGGTCTTTTTAAGGCTGTACCAGTGGCACATGGAGGTTCCAAGGCTAGGGGTCTAATCAGAGCTGTAGCCGCCAGCCTACACCACAGTCACAGCAACACCAGATCTGAGCCATTTCTGCGACCTACATCACAGCTTATGGCAACGCCGGATCCTTAACCCACTGAGCAAGGCCAGGGATCGAACCCACAACATCATGGTTCCTAGTGGGATTCATTTCTGCTTTGCCACTATGGGAACTCCCCAATTATTTTTTTTAATTAATTAATTTATTTAAAAATTTTTTTTGTCTTTTTAGGGTTGAACCTGTGGCTTATAGAGTTCCCAGGCTAGGGGTTTCAATCGGAGCTGTAGCCACCAGCCTACAGCACAGCCAGATCTGAGAGTGTCTGCAACCTACACCACAGCTCATGGCAATGCTGGATCCTTGACCCGCTGAGAGAGGCCGGGATTGAACCCAAAACCTCATGGCTCCTAGTTGGATTCATTTCCACTGTGCCACAATGGGAACTCCATTTTTATTATTATATTTTTTTTGCATGAGCACAATTAAAAGTTGCCATTCAATCTAGCCAGTGCTTACTTATTGAGGCATGTGTGACTAATTCTAGGAATTTATTCCATGCTTAGTTGCCTCAATGGTATGTCCTAAAGCTTGAGCCCTTTAAAATTTGTTTCTTGACATTTGATTGTTCATTTGACGCCTTTATGTAGCTTTCATCAGTGCAGTGTGAATAAAGAATGAGATTACTTTGGATGGGACCAGAGAGCTGGTAGACATTACAGAGAAGCTCAGAAATACAATTCTACCTCTGCCTTGGGTAGACCTCAAATGTGTATGTTTTGAATGTCCAAAATCATTAAATGAAAAGACAGTTGTTCCAAAGACTCAAGCCCTTGTGATTGGACATGATATTTGGCTTCAGTGAATTAGCACTCAGCATCTGCCTTTTATGTTTGATGTTTCAGAAGCACTCTGAGGACTGCTGGCCTTTGTGTCTAAAAGATAAGAGTTGGACACATAGCTGACATCCCAGCTGTATACACACAATCCCATTTTATCTACCACCCACACCAAGTATTGTTTAGTCAAGATTTTGTCATAGAGCAGCAGAAGAAATATAAATCAATTGTTTTTTTCAGCTGCCCAGTGGAGCAGTTCAGCCTGCTGCATGAGGTAGCCTGGACAATCCATTTGTTTTCTTTCTTGGGAGTGGTCCTGAGTCCTCACTTGTCCCATGATAAACATGCCTCAGAGAACAATCACTGTGAGCCAGGTAGCATCACTGGAAATTGTGCCACAAACTAGCATGGGCCTTAGTGAGCCCTGTGCCAATGCCCCATGCATAGGATCCCCTACATGGGCAGCTGTGAGCTTCTCGAGGCTCGCAAACTCAACCTGTCCAAAACAACCATCATGATCCAAACTCCTTCTCTTCGCTTCCTGTCCCAGGCCCTGGCACCACCATCCATCCAGAAATGGAGCTCTTTCTTGACTGGTTTCTCCCCTCACTCCCAGGATGACCATCCAACAAGTTCAGCCATTGGCCCTCCAACTTTTCTCAAATGTATCAACTTCTTTCCATCTCTGTCCAAGCAACACCCATCTCGCTCATGAAGAAATCTGATACCTTCCCAACTGGTCAGCCACCTCCACTGCTCCTCTACCCACTCTCCATCCTAGTCCATGGTAATTTTTTAAAACAAAGTTCTGTCACTGAGGAAAGCCCTTCAACAATCTCCCACTGATCCTAAGACAGGGATCAACATCTCTGTCTGTTCACTGTGGTCTGACCTCTGTCTTTGACTCTGGCCTCACCTGGGGCCACACAACACCCCCTAAATCTTGACAAACCAGCCCTGCTGGTTTTCCTTTCACCCACGCTCCCCCTTCACACAGCCATTTTTTTTTTGTCTTTTGTCTTTTGTCTTTTGAGGCCCACACCCGTGGCATATGGAGGTTCCCAGGCAAGGGGTCAAGTCAGAGCTGTAGCTGCCGGCCTACAAAACATCCACAGCAACATGGGATCTGAGCCGAGTCTGCAACCTACACCACAGCTCACGGCAATGCTGGATCCTTGACCTGACGATCGAGGCCAGGGATCAAACCCACAACCTCATGGTTCCTGGTCAGATTCGTTTCTGCTGCCCCATGACAGGAACTCCCCCACAGACATTTGTAACTGCCAGTCCCTCTACTTGCAGTGGGACTGTCCCAACACCATATCCCCCTGTTAGAATTTTTTTCTATTGAAATATAGTTGATTTACAACATTGTGCCAATTTCTGCTGGACAGCAAAATGACAACATTATATGTATATATACATCCTTTTTTATATTATTATCCATCATGGTCTATCCCGGAAGATCAGATTGGATAGTGCTTCCTGTTCTATATAGTATGACCTTGTTGTTTGTCCTTTGTAAATAAAATATTTGGCGTCTATTAACCTCAAGCTCCCAGTCCATCCTACTCCCTTCCCCCTCTCTCTTGGCTATCTCAAGTCTGCTCTCTATGTCTGTGAGTCTGTTTCTGTTCCGTAGATAGATTATCTGTGCCATCTTTTAGATTTCACATATAAGTGATCATATATTTGTCTTTCTCATTCTGACTTACGTCACTTAGTATGATAATAATCTCTAGTTGCATCCATGTTGCCATACCTCTTTTTTTATTGTGTTCAAGCGTGTGTAACAAAATTTACCATTTCAATGATTTTGAGTCTACAGTTCAGTAACATTAAACACTTTCGCATTACTGTGCAAAAATATGGAACACTTCACAAATTTGCATGTCATCCTTGCACAGGGGCCATGCAAATCCTCTCAGTATTGTTCCACTTTTAGTCTATGTGCTGCTGATGTGAGCACCTTTCCCCTTTTGGCTATAAAGTCAGACTCATCCTGTGGACCTCAGCTTAAAAGTCATTTATTCAGGGAAGCCTTCTGACACCAGGCCTATCAAAGTCACATGTCCTCTTGGTTGCACAATACACAGTATGAGTTATATGCTTTTTCATTGGTGTCTGCTCTCTCTCACTAGACTGTGAGCTCCTTGAAGGCAGCACTCAAGGTCAAGAGGAGTATTAGGCACACATTAGGAGCTCAGTGCATCCTAGTTAAATGGATGAACAAAGACATGTGATTCTACCTCCAGTGAAGACCATCTTTGACGTTATAGAAAACAATGTAGTTTGGCATTATCTTGAACTCTATTCCGGAGCAGGGTCTTGACTTTCCCTTTGGGAAACTAAAATCAATCATGAAGGGTGTTTTTTCCCTTTTCTCAAATAGAAGAATTATTAATTCAGATGTTATCTCTAAAGAAAAAGAGGAAAACACCTGATGGTCTTTAAATAGTGGGTTTTCCTTTTACTCTATTAATCAAGGTTTCAAAACTGTTGAATCTAGACCGTAGACTGAATCAGTTTGTAATTTTCAAACACTAATGTCAGGTAGAGCTTATTATGCCTAAGCCTGCAAGAAACCCAATCTGATGCTACTCAACCACTTCTATAGAGAAGCCCCACCACTCATGGGTCTAGAGATGGCTTCCCTGGAACCTGAAGTATGTCTGCATCCATCAAGTTCAAGGAAAATTTGTCACACCTGACTCCATGAAGCCCTGCTATGGACCAGACTGGATATTCTGAGATTTCATGAGGCCAAGGATGCCAACCCTAAGTTACAGCAAGAAGAGCTGTGACATTCAGGTGACACTTCGCACTTTGTGGGTCATCCCTAACACCAAGAGCTCTTAGGGATCAACGTCAATACGAACAACAGCATCTTAATTTTACAGATGAGGGGAAACACTCAGAGGTCAAGCAACTGGACCAGCATCCCTCAGCCAGGAGGCAGGCCAGATGTGGCACCTGGTTTTGATGCCTAAACCTTTGCTTTTGTCACTCTAATTTGCTAAATATATCATTAACCACTGAATTTTAGAGGTGACTTCTATTACAACAGCACTGGTTGTAAATGGTATAAATAAAGATCTGGTCACTTTGCACCATGAGTGAAGCTGTGAAAAGTAAAAGAAATGTGGCCTGTGATTAAAAGGCTCTTTAGTGTGCTTGAACACTTACCACCTGACTGCATACTTTGTGGTTATTCAATAAGTATGTTTTGAGTCACTGGCTGATCAAAAGTCTAGAGGTAGCACATGATGATCAAGACTGTTTGGTAATGCCCAACACCCTAAAATCTCTGGGACAATGAGCTCTCCCCAGGCTCTGGTTCCACTCTAGAGTGTGTCCTCATGCAGGACACAGTCTTGAAGCTGGTTCCTGTCCTGGCATTCTGCAAAGTTTCACTTAATCTTAGGGAAAAGCTAGGATGCCCTCTGCCTCCAAGCATAGACTCTGGTAGGCTGGGTCCCCTGGGTTTCCTCCAAATCCTTCCTGTTCCCACCCTCATCATAGAGAACGTGGTAAAGAACACACTAATCTCTTGGATCAAAGTGAGAACAAAATGCATAACACTCCCACTGCAGGATCAGAGCATGCTTAGCTAACCCTGTGGGCTCTTGGCTGAGGAGGTGATGAAAGGGAGAGAGGCGCCTGTCATGAGGTCATGGACCAAAACCTTCTGACACCTGTCCCCTTTCCACCACTACCCACATCCATACTTGGCCTAACTGAGCCAAAGGTTCCAGTAACCAAAAATGTCCCTCAGCCTGACATTTCCCACCTCCCCATTAGGTTTTCCTTTTTTTCTGTAACTACAAATCTGCCTTTCATCACCTCTGCTGCATGTTCCCTCAGCTCCCTATCCCTATGACACTCACCTCCTCTCTTCTTGGCTACAGCTCATTTCTTTTCAGGTCAGCCATCAAAAATCCAACTGGAGCAGAATATAGGTAACTCAGCTCTATTCACACAGCATTGCAAGCACACACACTCCCAATTTTTATAATCTACCTCCATCCTAGGTTTTCCAAAACTCCTTTGTTTAAAAAAGACTTCATTCATCTCTTACCTCAGTGTCTCATTTTCCATGTAATTCTGAAAAGACTACAAACTGTTCAGAGACAGTGGGGGAGTTTTATGTCTCTCTCTCTCTTTTTTTTTTTTTTTTTGCTTTTTTCTTTAGGGCCCCACCCACAGCTTATGGAAGTTTCCAGGCTAGAGATTGAATCAGAGCTACAGCTAACCTCAGAGCAATGCCAGATCCCCAACCCACTGAGCAAGGCCAGGGGTCGAACCCACATCCTCATGGATACTAGTTGGTTCCTTTGCATTGCAGTACAATGGGAATTCCCTCATTTTTTTTTTAAATCAAATCATCATCATCATTTTGCTATTGTTGTTATTATCATTTAGCATTGACTTACAATCTGATCATTATTTATAAAATTCTCTTTCCTAGCATAAAAACCTTCTCCTTTTGTATTCCTTAAAATTAATGATTTTATTGTTGAATCTTAACTTTGTCAGCTTAAGAATTGTTTCCAATAATGTCTGCATTTTACCATCCGTACCTGCTCATTTTCTCCTCAATGTTTGTTTTCTCTCTCCTTTTTTTTTTTTTTTGGTCTTTTTTCAGGGCTGCACCCACAGCATATGGAAGTTCCCAGGCTAGTGGTCAAATTGGAGCTGTAGCCACTGGCCTACACCACAGCTCACAGCAATGCTGGATCCTTAACCTACTGAGTGAGGCCAGGGATCAGACCTGCATCTTCAAGTATACTAGTCAGATTTGTTTTCCCGAGCCATGAGAGGAAATCCTCAAGTGTGTGTTTTAATATAAGGGCTTCATCCAAAGATACACTGTGTGTAAAAGGCAACAAGAATGTGCCTGGGGTCAGGGACCACAACCCAGAAGCACAGGAGAGCTCTGGTTATTCAGATATCTGTTCCCATTTTTAATTTTCCATTACTTTTCAGAGAAAATTGATGCCCCAAGAAAACCATTATTGGTTATAGAGAAATATTGATTTTATTTTAGGGGAAAATCTTACATTTCCGTAATGTAAGATTTATAGTTTAAACCATTTTATTCTTTTTTTTTTCACCAAAACATCATAGTTCTTTACTTTCATAGGATGTGAGAGATTATATACCATAACATTTCCAACAACAACAGCCAAAATGTGTGTGCCAGGAACTACCATAGCATAGCAGGTCAATTAAACACCAAACAAACAAAAACCCCAGCCAAACAAACTTCTAGAAAATGAAATCAGATTTGTGGTTACCAGAGGTGAGTAAACCATTTTATTCTTAAAATTATTCATGACCATGTATTTTGAAGGGTTCATTTAACAAACTTACTGTTCAAATCATGGATTGAATGGAAAAGCTAGGAAAAGCAGCACTGGAAAAAAAAAAGCACAACTAATTTGGAAGCGCATTTGTAGCTTTCTTTCTGCTAATCCTGAAAGGACTGATCTGAAAGAGAAACTCTTGGGCTGCAAAGACATTGGAAATTAAATTTCTCATAGAGTACTGAATATTAAACAAAAAGAAGGATTGCTGTAGGTGTCTATGTATGATCAAAAAGATACATGCTCCCCAGTTCATTGAAATAGCCAAGACATGCAAGCAACCTAAATGTCCATCAACAGAGAAATGGATGAAGAAGTGGTACATATATACAATGGAATACTACACAGCCATAAAAATATAATAATGCCATTTGCTGCAACATGGTTGGACGTAGAGATTATCACACTAAGTGAAGTTAATCAGGCAGTGAAAGACAAAGATTTGATATCACTTATAGGTGGAATCTAAAGAAGAGGATACAAACAAATTTATTTGCAGAACCAAAACAGACTCACGGGCTTTGAAAACAAACTTACGATTGCCAAAGTGAAAGGTTGAGGGGGGAATGGACTGGGAGTTTGGGACTGGCTATGCACCTTGTAGACTATGGAATGACTGGCAAACAGGAACCTCCTATATAGCACAGGGTACTCTACCCAACATTCTGTGATGGCCACATGGGAAAAAAATCAGGAATAGAATGGATTGTGTACATGTATAACCAAATCACTTTGTTGTACTGCAGAAATTATCACAACATTTTAAATCAACAAAACTGTAAAAAATGAGAAAAAAGAATCCAATATTGTATATCTTATATAATATTCAACATCAACTATACTTCATTAAAAATATAATATTAAAAAAGGCATAAGCAAGAAGATAACTTACAGGGATTCAAAATCCAGTTTAGGAAAACAAAATTAATAGAACGAGACCAACATGTAGAAGCCAGGACCTGTTCCTAGAAAAGGGTGACTTCCTTCTTGTTCTCCCTCACCCTGTCACTTTGACAAGGGGGGGGTCCACAGTCTTTGTACCTTCATTTGCTACTATGAAAAAATTCCCTGGAGAATAACTTTATTGTGATTCTCTTATTCTTCCTTAGTAGTTTGTTCCAACATCACCTACCATAGCATAGAACTTCTATTCTGAGTATGCAAAGACTGTATTCAGCTGAGGTCCAAAAGTACAAGGAGAGAACTTTCTAGTTAACTAATAACATAGTATTACTTGGATTTTTTATTTGTTTTCAGGCCTGCATATGTTTAATTTAACTAGTGCCTTATACAAAGCACTCAAAACTGGTTTTTTCAGATTAGAATACAAGACATAAAAAAACTCAAACATTTCAATCATTTACAGTCATAAAATATCCTACTGAAACATAGCCAGTGACCCTGAGGACAGACATGATCTACTGCTCTGTAAAACTCCAAAATTTACCAACTGAAGACAACAGTAAATATCAATTATCTCTAGAGTTTTAGTGGGGCAAGGATTAGTAACAATTTAAGTGGGTTCATTCTGACTCTGTGTCTCTCACAAGTCACAGCCAAAATATAGGTGAGGGCTGTTAAGATCTAAGAGCTCAATGAGCTGGAGGACCTATATGCATACTAACCAATTCATGTGGCTGGTGAACTTGTACTGGTGGTTAGTACCAAGCCCCAGTTTTCTGTCATGTGTGCAAAACCAAGCATGGCCCTGGGGGCTCCTGGGCACACAAGCCTTTCTGCATCCCCCATTTCTTATTTTTTAGGGAATTTCAAAGGGCAAATAGCCTCCATGACCTTCCAAAGGGCTGGTTCAAAGAGTTGCTAATCAGGGAAGCAGGGGATGCAGAGACCCTGGGGGAGGAGCTGCAGCAAGAAACAATGTAGCTTTGGGGGCAGGGTCCTGGTCTCTCCTCAAGGAATATGGATAACAACATCTTTGAGCTCTTCTACAGAACTCAAGTCCCCAACACATGGAAGACTTGGAAGATGTTAATGAAGCATTCTTTATTCCAGAAAGAAGACCACCAGACCACTGAACACCAGCTTTGAAAACAATGCAAGCTTGCCTCTACCCTGATCCTTATCTGTGGCCCTATTTTTCACTCCTCAAACTATAAAACCACCTCCCCATCTCTCCTAAGAGAGGCACAGTCTTTGAGGCATTAGCCTGCTGTGATCCTTTTGCCTGGCAAAGCAATAAAGCTATTATTTCTCCTTCACCCAAAACTCTGTCTCCACATTTCTCTTCAGCACCAGTGAGCAGAAGCCAAGTTCCAGCGACATGTGCTTCTTGGCTGGGTTCCCACAAAGCAAGCATGAGAGAGGTGGAGGCAACACCCTGTTTATGACCCAGTCACAGTAGTCACATAACATCACTCGTTCATTAGAAGTGAGTCAGTAAGTCTAGCCAGCATTCAAGGGGAAGGGAATTAAGCTCCACTTTTGAAGGGAGGGATGTCAAATAATTTGTAGACATGTTTTAAAACCATCCGTAGTTACAGATAAATGCAAATTATTTTAAAATGTTTTTATAGCATATTTTGAGATATAATTATGCAAGGTAAAATTCATAACTCAAGCATACAGCTGACTAGTTTTACGTGACTATATTCCTGTGTAACCACTATCTCCTCTAAAAATAATATTTTGTTTTATATAATACACCATATTTTCAGCTCCATAGAGAGTTTTATCACCTAAATTATTTTGAACTTTCTACATATACGACATCTACAAAGACATCTCTAGTTCTTCCTTCTAATCCTTATAACTTTGTTTTACATTTCTTGATTTTTTTTTCTCTCCTATCTGGGGCCTCTGGCACAATATTGAATAGAAGTGGACATCCTTGTCTTAATTTGAATTTAGGGGAACATATTCATTATTTCACCATATTTAACTGTAGGTTGTTTTATCAATAATTCTTATCAAATTAAGGAAGCTCCTTTCCAGTTTGATTAGCTTTGGCAATAGACCTAAAAAGAGAATCACAATTCATGACTTTCCTATTTGCTCATAACTTTAAACATTGGCCAAAGTATTGCCTTTAGCTGCAAATGGCCCTTATCTAATTTATAGAAAACCATGCCAGGTCAACACATGAAAAAAAAATATTGCCCAGGCAGTTCTCATTTTCCAAATATACTGCTCTTCAAAAGTCTATTTGTGGAGTTCCTGTCATGGCTCAGTGGTTAACAAACCCAACTAGCATCCATGAGGATGAAGGTTCAGTCCCTGGCCTTGCTCAGTGAGTGAAGGATCTGACATTGAAGTGAGCTGTGGTAAATGTTGCAGACACAGCTCAGATCTGGCATTGCTGTGGCTGTGATGAAGGCTGGAGGCTACAGCTCCGATTAGACCCCTAGCCTGGGAACCTCCGTATGCCACAGGTGTGGCCCTAAAAAGACAATAAATAAATAAATAAATAAATATACCAGGTGACCAGGTATAAAAGTGGCACAGGGAATAATTCTATAATTTGGCAAGTTGACTAAACATCACCTACCATAAGATAGATAATAATAATGAAAATTGTTCAGCAAGATCATTTCATTCATGTTAGTACATCTGTTTCCCACTGTCATGTGCAAGCTACTGCCTTGGGCTATAAAACTTCAGCAAACAAGTCTCAATTTACCAATACTTCCTCATGTGGATGTTGCAATCATATTTGCTTTTCAAATGGAAAAGCATAAAACATATACAAGGGATAGACACATTTTGGGTTTCAGATTGATTTTTACAGTTGGTGGTGGTTGGCAAGGCTGTTTTTGATACCAGGTAAGCAGGAAGTGTGAGCAAGTGAGGGATGTCTCTGGTCCTCATCTAGAGTGAAAGGCTTGTTTTCCAAAGGACATTCACAAACACCAGAGAAAAATGGGGCATTAGGGCACAGAGAAGTCTGGTGAACCCATTTCTAAGTGGGGCAACTGTAGATCCATCCGAAGGTTGATCAAAGGGCAGCTGGCTGGGCTGGGTGTGTGCCAAGGTAGCTATGAGGTACAGATCCAGCAGGGACAATGAAGGGGCTCTCAGTGTTTACATAATAAATGATGGCCTCTAGGGAAGAAGTACTCACTTTTCTCAAGGTTTTCTATTTGTACTAGCTGAACTCAGTGTCAAATATGAAAGGGCATCTTTCCAAAGGCTTTTAACACTAGTCTCATTTGCTATGTAAACAAGAACAGAAGACATCAAAGCCAAAATGCCATTACTCCTTGGATTCTGAGCATTCAGGTAGAGCTGATTGCTCTGTTTTTATTCCTGTTATTATTAAATCATTGATTTGATCATCCAATGAAACAGGAAAATTTTTAGCAAAGATTGGTTTTTCCAAAAGTAGAACCATGACAGGATGTGTGTTTGGCTTTTCCCTTCTTAATTTTCTGAAGCTCTCTTAAGGAAGAAAGCCAGTGACTTAAAGAGTTGGTAAATAAGATTTAGAAGGATTTTCAGGGCTCCATGAAATCTTTTTTAATTACTATTCCTCTGGACATTTATTTCGAAGTGCCCTGCCATGGCTTTGATGATTACCGGTCTAAGGTTCAGACTTCTGCCCTGGCTACAGCGAAATTAGGAGTAGATCACTTCCCACAGAGAAGGATCAGAGGATAGACCCTGGAGAGAACTTGGCCTTTTCTGGAGGTCACCAGATAAAAGTAAGGTAAACATCCTTCCCTGACAAGTGATTTCCTGAGCTAATTACACCCTCCTTTAAAGGCAGTCTACCAGATATCACCAGAAATGAGCTTTAGACTCTCTTACCAAGCTTTATTTCAAGTATTTTCCAATGAAATTCACCTTATTCACCCTGATTTCATCTATTCACAGTTTGTGGCATTTTTCCAAGTTCTAGTTTTTTTCATGCTCCCTTCTTGTCCTTTGCTATAATCCTTTCAGAGTTGAGGCTGTCTTACTCATATTAGAATTCTCCAGTTTGACCCATAACCTGGGAACTTCCATATGCCACAAGTGCAGCCCTAAAAGGCAAAAAAAAAAAAAAAAAGAATTAATGCCAAGGAGGTTAGGTTTCAGTTGTTTAGGTTGGAAGGGCATTGTTGTTCATTCCTCTGCAGTCCTACTTGAGACAGGTTTGTCAAGTTCCCTGACGTGATCTTTATGGCTCTCCCACCTGAGTACAAAAGGAAGCACCAGAGATCATTTTATCAAGTTAACCAATTCAGAACTTTGATAAAGACTAATACAAATATGTTAAGACATAAATTTATTTTTCTAACCTATAGTTTGTTGTTTTGTTACTAATTACTAACTTATAGAGTAGTTAAAGGGGAGTGGACAAGCCGATGCAGT
This sequence comes from Phacochoerus africanus, assembly GCF_016906955.1. Classification (NCBI taxonomy): domain Eukaryota; kingdom Metazoa; phylum Chordata; class Mammalia; order Artiodactyla; family Suidae; genus Phacochoerus; species Phacochoerus africanus. The sequence goes on along the minus strand of NW_025927418.1, from coordinate 7,924 downwards.
CGGAAGACCCTGAACTCACCTCCTCCCACAGATACACCAAAATTATAACTATTTACAGAGAAACTATTGATGATAAAAATCAGAAGAATAGCAGAAAGTAGAAAGAAGTAAGCACTTATTGTAGGAGGGGCAGAGACAGAGTGCAGCCAAGATCCTTACCCCCCCCCCCAGGTGAGCAACCCATAAATGAGAGCTGAATCATAATTGCAGAGGTTCTCCCCAAGGTTCAAAAGGTCCCAAGCCTACACTGGATTCCCCATCCAGGAGTCCTGCATAGGAAAGATAAGCCCCCAAAACATTTGGCTTTAAAAGCCTTTTTTCTTTCCAGGAGAACTGGAGGGCCATGGGAAATAGAGACTCTACTCCTAAAGGATATACACAAAATCTCACATGCTCCAAGACCCAGGGCCGAAGCAGTAATTTAAAAGGATCCTGAGTCAGAGCCTGCTAATCTTGGAGAGCCTCCAGGAGAGGCAGGAGGCAAGTGGAGCTCACTCTGAGGACACAGACACTGGGGACAGCCATTTGGGGGAGCTTATTCTACCACATGGAAACTAATGCTGGCAAGAACTATTTTAGAATCCTCCTTCTGGTTTATTAGTTCCAGGAACAGACCCACCCACCAGGCTGTGAGCACCAGGACTAGGACTCCTCAGAGCAAGTAACCAGATGGACAGAGACACAGCCCCTTCACAAGTAGGTCAGCTGCCATAAGACCCCCTAAACCCACAACCATCCTGTCCACCAGAAGCCCAAGGATTCTACCTCACACCAGTGTGCTGACACGAAATCCTAAGGGCTCTACAGGCAGAGAAGCTTGGACCCAACAGCACTAGCCCCAGGACTACCTGGGCTTTGGCCCCACCCACCAGTGCGAAGGCACCAGCCTTGGGACCCCAGGAGTCATGATACCAGCAATCATGGGTGGACACCAGTCTTATAACCATCATAACCCTGCAGCTAACCATATCAGAACCCAGGACATGCACCAAAAGGCCAGCATCAGGAGCAGTACCACCTGGACCACAGTCCTGCTTACCAGCAAGCCAATGGCAGCTGTAGGACACATTAGGCTCCTCAGCCATCTGCCCCAGGATTCAGCCCAAACAACCAGAGGACCAATACCAACTTCAGGACACTAGATCCAGGGATTGGGGAACTCAGCTATGTCCACTAATGAGCTGGCAGTAGTCCCAGGACCCCTGGGTCCCAGCTTCACCTACTAGGAGGTGACCTATCATTCAGCCATCGTGGGATCCAGCTCCTTTCACCAAGAAACCAACATCAGCTTAGGGACACCCAATACCAGACAGCCAACTGTGTTAGGAAATGGTCCCAACACTAGATCTAAGACTTCCAATCCTGCAATCACCCCTTCCAGAATTCAGCTCAACCCATGAATGAGCCAGCACCAGACCTGGGAAGACAGGGCCCATAGCCCTGGACCAGAGGCAAGCCACACCCACTGGACCACAACAGTAGTAAACCCATCACAAGAAAAGAACCCACACAGTCCACATAGGGGGCATCCCATATCATATAGCTCTGGTGACCAGAGGGGAGCACACTGCTGGGATGCATAGGACATCTCCTATGAAAGGACACTTCTCCAACATTGGGGAAGCATGAGCAATGTACCAAAACAGGAGAAATAAAAATAGCAAATTTGGCAAACAGAAACAACAGGAAAATGTCCCAAATAAAGGAATGGGATAAACCCCCAGAAGAACTAAATGGATTAGATAGGCAATCTATTCAGTAAAATGTTCAAGATAATGATCATAAAGATACTTGAAGAACTCAGAAGTTTGGAAGAACAGAGTGAGCATGTAGAAGTTTTTATAAAGAGAAAACATAAAGAACCAAACAGAGATGAAGACTACATTAACTGAAATGAAAAACACTAAAGGGAATCAACAGAAGAAGAAGAGATAAATGAACTGGAAGACAGGGTAGTGGAAATCACTGAAGTTAAATGGGGAAAAAAAGAATAAAAAGAAATGAAACAGTTTTAAGAGACTCTGAGAAAGCATCAAGTATATTATTATTCTCATTACAGGGGTTCCAGAAGGACCAGGGAGAGAGAAGGGGGGCAGAGAACATATTTGAAGACATAATATTTGAAAATTTCACTAATCTGGGAATTCCTGATCCAAGTGTAAGAAGCACAGAGAGTGCCATATAGCATTAACACAAAGAGGAACCCAATGAGACACATTGTAACTAAAATGGAAAAAATTAAAGATAAAGAGAGAATATTAGAAGCAGAAAGGGAAGTGCAATAAGAACTCCCATAAGGCCATCAACTGACTTTGCAACAGAAATTCTGGAGGCTAGGAAAAAAACCTAAATCCAAGAATACTCTACATAGCAAGCTTCTCATTCATATTTAATGGAGAGATCAAAAGTTCTACAGATTGGCAAAAGCTAAAAGACAAAATTAGCACCATGAAAATAGCTTTACAAAAAATGTTTTGTGGGTTTTTTTTGTTTGTTTTTGTTTTTTTGTCTTTTTGTCTTTTTAGGGCTGCAACAGCATATGGAGGTTCCCAGGCTAGGGGCTGAATCAGAGGTGTAGCCACCAGCCTACACCAGAGCCACAGCAATGCAGGACCTGAGCTGCATCTGTGACCTATACCACAACTCACAGCAACGCTGGATCTTTAACCCACTGAGTGGAGCCAGGAATTAAACTTGCATCCTCATGGATACTAGTCGGGTTTGTTAACCACTGAGCCACGATGGGAACCCCTTTTTATTTTTTGGGTTTTACAAAAAATGTTAAAAGGAGTTCTCTAAGTGGAAAATAATAGACTACAACTAGAAACATGACAATTATGAAAGGAAAGAGCACATTGGTAAAGGCAAAAATACAGCAAATGAAGTAAATCATCCATGTGCAAACTAGTAGAAGGTTAAAAGACAAAAGTAGTAAAATCATCTGTATCTGCAATAACTAGTTAAGAGATACACAAAACAAAAAGATGTAAAATATAATGTCCAGAATACTAAACGTGTACAAATGCAGGGTTGTTAAAATGCATTTAAATGTAAGAGTCAGCAAATTAAAATAATCAAGCATATATATAGATTGGAGTTCCCTTCGTGGTGCAGCAGTTAACAAATCCAACCAGGAACCATGAGGTTTTGGGTTCAATCCCTGGCCTCACTCAGTGGGTTAAGGATCCAGTATTGCCGTGAGCTGTGGTGTAGGTTGCAGATGCAGTTCGGATGCTGTGTTGCCCTGGCTCTGGCATAGGCTGGCGGCTACAGCTCTGATTGGACCCCTAGCCTGAGAACTTCCATGTGCCATGGGAACTGGCCCCAGAACAGGCAAAAAAAAAAAAAAAAGAAAGAAAGCATATATATAGATTGCTGTAAATTTCACAGTAACCGCAAATCAAATTATATAATAAATATATAAACACACACACATGAAAATAATCCAGATATAGCATTATAGATAGTCATCAAAGAACAAGGGGAGGAACAAAAGTGAAGAAGGAAACAAACAATAACAAAAACAACCCCAAAACAATTAGCAAAATTACAATAGTACATACCTATCTATAATTATTTTAAATTTAAATGGAATAAGTTGTCCAATCAAAAAACATGGAGTGGTTGAATGGATAAATGACAAGATTCACAAATATGTTGCCTATAAGAGACTCATTTCAGCTCTAAAGACACACAGAGACTGAAAGTGAAGGGATGGGAATCCCTTTCCATCCCCCAAATGGAAATTCAAAGAAAGTCAGGGGAGCCATACTTAGAAAAATACATGTTAAGGCTCTAAAAAGAGACAAAGAAGGATATTGTGTAATGATCCAGGGGTCAATGCAAGAAGATACAACAACAGTAAATATATATGCATCCAATATAGAAGCACTTAAATACATAAAGCAAGTATTAACAGACATAAAGGGCGAAATTGACAGTAAACCAATAGTAGTGGGAGACTTTAACACCCTATTTACATTAATGGAGAGACCATCCATACAGAAAAGCAATAAGGGAAACACTGACTTAATAGATATATTTAGAAATTCCATCCCAAAGAAACAGAATACATATTGTTTTCAAGTGTATGTAGAACTTTCTCCAGGATGGATGACATGCCAAGCCACATAACACATCTCAGTAAATTTAGGAAGATTAAAATCATATTAATCATCTTTTCTAACCATAACACCATGTTTGTATTTTTAACATAAAACTAGAAATCAAATACAGGGACAAAAAAGCAAAAATCCCAAACACATGGAGGCTATGCAATATGTTGCCCAACAACCAATGGGTAACTGAATAAATCAAGAAGAAATAAAAATAATACCTGGAAACAAATGAAAATGAAGACACAATGATTCAAAACATGTGAGATGAAGTATCTCAAAAGCAGTTCTAAAAGGGAAGTTTATGGCAATACAAGCTTCAGGTAATAAGAAAAATCCAAAATAACCTAACCTTAACACCTAAAAAATGAGAAGAAGAAGAAGAAGAAAAAAATAAAATCCAAAGTTAATAGAAGGAAATAAACAATAAACATCAGAGCAGAAATAAGTAAAATAGAGACTAAAGAGCAATATAATAGATCAGTGAAACTAAGAGCTGGTTCTTTGAAAGGATAAATGAAATTGATAAACCAGACTCATCAAGGAAAAGAAGAAAAGGCCCAAATCAAAAATCAAAACCTTTAGCCACACTCATCAGGGAAAAAAAGAGAGAAAACCCAAATCAAAAATTGAAAAAGTTACAACTGACATGATAGAAATAAAGATTACCATGCACAAATATAAGCTAATAAAATGGAAGACCTAGAAAAAAAGGAACAAATTCCTAGACATATAAAATATTCCAAGACGGAACCGGCAAAAAATAGAAAATATGAACAGATGAATGACCAGTTATGAAATCGAATCAGTAATCAAAAAACTCCCAACAAACAAAAGTCCAGAAACAGATGGCTTCACAGGTGAATTTTACCAAACACATGATGACATTATACCTAGCCTTCTCAAACTACTGCAAAAAATTGCAGAGGAAAGAATACTCCTGAACTCACTCTGTGAGGTCAGCATCATCCTGATACAAAAACCAGACAAAGATAGCACACATAAAAAATTATAGGCCAATATCATTGATAAACATAGATGCAAAAATCCTCCATAAAATATTAGGAAACCAAATTTAACAATACATTAAAAGCATCATACAGAACAATCAGGGATGCAAGTATGTTTCAATAGCTACAAATCAATCAATCAGTGTGATACACCACATTACCAAACTGAAGCATAAAAACCATGTCGTCATCTCAATGGTACTAGCACAAAATTGGACACATAGATTAATGGAACAGAATAGAGAGCCCAGAAGTAAATCCAATGATTTGGTCAATTAGTCTATAGCAAAGGTAGCAAAAATATACACTAGGGAAAAGATAAGAGGTGCTGGGAAAACTAGAGAGCTATATGCAAAATAATTAAATTAGAACACTTTATAACATCATATTTTTTAACACTATAAGACCAGAAACCATAAAACTCCTAAAAGATAATATAAGCAGAACACTCTTTGATGTAAATTGTAGCACTGTGGAGTTTGTTGGGGTTTTTTTGTTTGTTTGTCTGTTTGTTTGTGTCTGTATCCTAAGGCAAAGGAAACAAAAGCAAAAATAAACAAATGGGACCTAATTAAACGTAAAAGCTTAATAATTCCCTGGTGGCCCAGGGGGTTAAGGATCCTGCATTGTCACTACTGTGGCATGGGTTTGATACCTGGCCCTGGACATTCCACATGCCACATGCCTAAGCGAAATTTTTTTCTTTAATTTAAAGAGCCTGAGCACAGCAGCAAAGGAAACCATTAACCAAATGAAAAGACAATATTTGTGGGGGGAGATTATTTGATTTTTTTATTTTTTATTATAGTTTATATACAATGTTCTGTCAATTTCTGCTGTAGAGCAAAGTGCCCCAGTCATACATATGTATATACATTATTTTTCTCACATTATCCTTCATCATGTTCCATCACAAGTGATTATAGTTCCTTATTCTATGCAGCAGGATCTCATTGCTTATCCACTCTAAATGTAAAATTTGCATCTACTAACCCCAACACCCCAGGCCATCCCACTCCTTCCTCCTCACCCATGGCAACCACAAGTCTGTTTTCCATGTCTATGACTTTATTTCTTTTCTGCAGATAGGTTCATTTGTGCCATATATTAGATTCCAGATATATGTAATATCATATGGGATTTGCCTTTCTCTTTTTGACTTACTTCACTTAGTATGAGAGTATCTAGTTCCATCAGTGTTGCTGCAAATAGCATTATTTTGTTCTTTTTTATGGCTGAGTAGTATTCCGTTGTGTATATGTACCACATCTTCTTAACCTTGGACATTTAGGTTGTTGCCATGTCTTGTGCTGCAATAAGAAAAGACAATCTTTTGAATGGGAAAAGATTTTTGCCAATTATATGGTCAATAAGAGGTGAGTATCCAAACTATAAGAATAGCTCATAAAACTCAATATCAAAAAAAAAAAACAATTCAACCCAATAATATACAGAAGACCAGTATGATGTTAGAGAGTGTTCTAATTTCATTCTTTTACATGTAGCTGACCGGTTTTTACAGCACCACTTATTGAAGGAACTGTCTTTTCTCCATTGTATATTTTTGCCTCCTTTGTCAGATTAGTTGACCATAGTTGTGTTGGTTTATCTCTGGACTTTCTATCTTGTTCTATTGATCTATAGTTCTGGTTTTTGCCAGTACTATACTGTTTTAATAACCATAGCTTTGTAGTATAACCTGAGGTTGGAGACCCTGATTCCTCCAGCTCTGTTTTTCATTCTCAGGATTACTTTGGCTATTCTGGGTCTGTTGTGTTTCCATATAAATTTAATGTTTTTGTTCTCATTATGTGAAAATGCCACTGACAATTTGATAGCGATTGCATTGAGTCTGTAGATTGCCTTGGGTAGTCTATTAGTATACTTATTTTAGAGTATTAATTTATCCAATCTGGGAGCATGATATTTCTTTCCATATGTTTGTATTACCTTTGATTTCTTTCAACAATGTTTTCTATACTTTTCAGAGGACACATCTTTTGCCTTTTTAGGTAGGTTTTTTCCTAGGTATTTTATTCTTTTGACACACTGGTCAATGGGATTGTTTTCTTAATTTCTCTTTTTAAAAATTTTTAGTTACTTTTCTTTATTTTGGAATTGCTGTGCTTTTGGAAAAATAACCACAAATTCAATTCTTTAAAAAGTAAAGATTTAGGTATAGAGACTGGAGTTCATATTAAATGATTTTGCTTTGAAACATGGTAAATAACTTGGAAAACAGCATAAAATATTTTGCAAGGCAATGACTCCTAAATTTACAACATTGCTTTTATTAATTTGGAAACTTCATGAGCTGAGATGAAGAGAGGAGTTCTTGAATTGATTTCCACATTATGCTGATTTCTATTCTGATCTTTCATTGTTAGTGTATGGGAATGCAAGAGATTTCTGTATATTGATTTTGTATTCTGCAACTTTACCAAATTCATTGATGAGCTGTAGTAGTTTTCTGTAGCATCTTTGGGATTTGCTATGTATAATATCATGTCATCTGCTGACAGCAACAGTTTTACTTCTTATTTTTTCATTTGGATTCCTCTTATTTCTTTTCTTCTCTGATTGCAATGACTATAACTTCCAAAATTATGTTGAATAAAAGTGGTGAGAGTGGACATCCTTGTCTTGTTCCTGATCTTAGTGGGAATTCCTTCAGCTTTTCACCATTGAGAATAATGTTAGCTTTGCTTGGCTTGACATATATGGCCTATAATACGTCAAGGTGTGTTCCCTCTATGCCCATTTTCTGGAGGGTTTTAATCATAAATGGGTCTGGAACTT
>NW_025927416.1:0-68953 GCF_016906955.1 Phacochoerus africanus | reverse complement strand
CGTGATTCATGCAATACATCAGGATTCAGTCAATCCTGATTTATTCAAATTGAAAGAAGTCAGTGTAGGGTGATTGATCCATCCATCAGGAGACTGTCTAGGGTGATTGTTGCAATCCATCAGGAGTAAGTCAAGCTTGATTGATACAACCTAAAATGATTAAGTCCAGCGTGATTGTCCCAATCAATCAGGAGTCATTCAAGCATGATTGCTCCAATCAACAGGAGTCAGTCAAGCGTGCTTGATCCAATGAAACAGGAGTCACTCAACCGTGATTCACCAATCAATCAGGATTCAGTCAAGCGTGATTGATCCAATCATTCAGCATTCAGTCAAGCGTGATTGATCCAATCTATCACGAGTCCGTCAAGCGTGATTGATCCAATCATTCAGGATTCAGTCAAGCTTGTGTGATCCAATAAATCAGGATTCTTTCAAGCGTGACTGATGTAATCCACCAGGAGTCAGTCAAGCTTGATTGATCCAACCTAAAATGATTCAGTCCAGCGTGATTGCCCAATCAATCAGGATTCATTCATGCGTGATTGATGCAATCAATCTGGAGTCAGTCAAGCGTGATTGATCCAATCCATCAGGAGACTGTCAAGCATGATTGATCCAATCCATTAGGAGTCTGTCAAGCATGCTTGATCCAATCCTTCAGGAGTCAGTCAAGCGTGATTGATCTAACTTAAAATTATTCAGTCAAGCGAGATTGATCCAATCCATCAGGAGTCACCCAAGCGTGATTGATCCAATCAATCAGGAGTCAATCAAGGGTGATTAATCCAATCAATCAGGAGTCACTGCAGCGTGATTGACCCAAAATAAAAGGATTCAGTCAAGGAGGATTCATCCAATCCATCAGGAGTGAGTCAAGCTTGATTGATCCAATCCATCAGGAGTCAGTCAAACGTGATTGATCCACTCAATCATGAGACAGTCAAGAGTGATTGATCCAATATATCAGGATTCAGTATTGCGATATTGTTCCAATCAATCAAGAATCAGTCAAGCGTGACTGATCAAATCAATCAGCATTCAATCAAGCATGATTGATCCCATCCATCAGGAGTCAGTCAAGCGTGATTATTCCAATCAATCATCATTCAGTGAAGCGTGATTGATCCAATCCATCAGGTGTCAGTCAAGCATGATTGATCCAATTTTTCAGAATTCAGTCAAGCTTGTGTGATCCAATAAATCAGGATTCTATCAAGCATGACTGATGTAATACATCAGGAGTCAGTCAAGCGTGATTGATCCAATCAATCAGGAGTCAGTCAAGCGTGATTGATCCAACCTAAAATGATTCAGTCCAGCATTATTGATCCTATCAATCAGGAGTCACTCAAAAGTGATTGCTGCAATATATCAGGAATCACTCAAGCATGATTGACCAATCAATCAGGATTCAGTCAAGCGGAATAGATCCCATCCATCAGGAGTCAGTCAAGCGTGATTGATGCAATCAATCCTGAGTCAGTGAACCGTGATTTATCCAATCCATCAGGAGTCCGTCAAACGTGAATAATCCAATACATCAAGAGTCCGTCAGCCGTGATTGATCCAATCCCACAGTATTCAGTCAAGCAGGATTGATCCAATCAATCAGGAGTCAGTCAAGCCTGATGGATCCAATCAATCAGGAGTCAACCAAGCTAGATTGAGCTAATACATCAGGAGACAGTCAATCATGATATATCCAATATATGAGGAGTCCCTCAAGCGTGACTGACCAATCAATCAGCATTTATTCAACCATGATTAATCCAATCCATCAAGAGTTAGTTAGGCATGATTGATGCCATCAATCCTGAGTCAGTGAAGCGGAATTTATCGAATCCATCAGGAGTCAGTCAAGCGTGATTGATCCAATCAATCAGCATTCAGTCAAGCGTGATTGATTCAATCTATCATGAGTCAGTCAAGCGTGATTGATCCAATCATTCAGGATACAGTCAAGCTTGTGTGATCCAATAAATGAGGATTCTGTCAAGCGTGACTGATGTAATCCTCCACGATTCAGTCAAGCGTGATGGATCCAATCCATCAGGAGTCAGTCAAGCTTGATTATTCCAACCTAAAATGATTCAGTCAAGCGTGATTGATGCAGTCAATCAGGAGTCACTCAAGCGTGATTGATCCAATCAATCAGGTATTACTCAAGTGTGATTGATCCAATCCATCAGGACTCAGTTTGGCGGGATAGATCCAACCCATCAGGAGTCTGTCAAGCGTGATTGATCCAATCCTTCAGGAGTAGGTCAAGCTTGATTGATCCAACCTAAAATGATTCAGTCAAGCGTGATTTATCCAGTCAATCAGGAGTCACAAAAGCGTGATTGACCCGAAATTAAAGGATTTAGTCAAGCGTGCTTGCTCCAATCAATCATCGTTCAGTGAAGCGTGATTGATCCAATCCATCAGGAGTCTGTCAATCGTGTTTGATCCAATCCTTCAGGAGTCAGTCAAGCTTGACTGATGCAGCCTAAAATGATTCATTCAAGCGTGATTTACCCAGTCAATCAGGAGTAACTCAGGCGTGATAGATCCAATCCGTCAGGAGTCAGTGAAGCATGATTAATCCAATCAATCAGGAGTCACTCAAGCGTGATTGACCCAAAATAAAAGGATTCAGTCAAGCTGGATTCTTCCAATCCATCAGGAGTCAGTCAAGCGTGATTGATCCAATCCATCAGGAGTCCTTCAAGCGTGATTGATCCAATCAATCAGGAGACAGTCAAGCAAGATTGATCCCATCACTCAGGAGTCAGTAATGCGTTATTCTTCCAATCAATCAGGAGTCAGTCTAGCGTGATTAATCGAATGCATCAGGACTCAGTCAAGCGTGATTGATCCAATCAATCAGGATACAGTCAAGCATGATTAATCCAATCAATCAGGAGTCCCTCAAGTGTGATTTATCCAATCAATCAGCATTCAATCCAGCGTGACTGATCCAATACATCTGGAGTGAGTCAAGCGTGATTGATGCCATCAATCCTGAGTCAGTGAAGCGGGATTGATCCAATCCATCAGAGGTCCATCAAGCATGATGGATCCAATCCATCAGGAGTCCTTCAAGCGTGATGGATCCAATCCATCAGCATTCAGGCAAGTGTGATTGATCCAGTCAATCAGCATTAAGTGAAGCATGATTGATCCAATCCATCAGGAGTCAGTCAAGCCTGATTGCTCCAATCAATCCTCATTCAGTGAAGCGTGATTGACCCAATCCATCAGGAGTCCGTCAAGCGTGATTGATCCAATCATTCAGGATTATGTCAAGCTTGTGTGATCCAATAAACCAGGATTCTGTCAAGCGTGATTGCTTCAATCAATCAGCAGTGAGTCAAGCGTGATTGATCCAATCCATCAGGATTCATTCAAGCGTGATTGATGCAAATTTGAAGAAGTCAGTAAAGCGTGATTGATCAAATTCATCAGGAGTCAGCCAAGCGTTATTGATCCAAGCTAAAATGATTCAGTCCAGCGATATAGATCCAATCACTCAGGAGTCAGTCAAGCGTGATTGATCCAATATATTATGAGTCACTCAAGCGTGATTGCCCAATGAATCAGGATTCAGTCAAACGTGATTGATGCAATCTATCCTGAGTCAGTCAAGCGGGATTGATCCAATCCATCAGGAGTCCGTCAAGCGTGATTGATCCAATCCATCAGGGTCCGTCAAGCGTGATTGATGCAATCTATCCTGAGTAAGTCAAGCAGGATTGATCCATTCCATCAGGAGTCAGTCAAGCGTGACTGATGCGATCAATCTTCATTCAGTGAAGTGTGATCGATCCAATTAACCTGGAGTTGGTCAAGCGTGATTCATCCAATCATTTAGGATTCAGTCCAGCTTGTGTGATCCAATAAATCAGGATTCTGTCAGGCGTGATTGATCCAATCCATCAGCAGTCAGTTAAGCGTGATACATCCAATCAATAAGGAGTCAGTCAAACGTGATTCATGCAATACATCAGGGTTCAGTCAATTGTGATTTATTCAAAGTGAAATAAGTCAGTGTAGCGTGATTGATCCAATCCATCAGGAGCCTGTCTAGGGTGATTGCAGCAATCCATCAAGAGTTAGTCAAGGTTGATTGATACAACCTAAAATGATTCAGTCCAGCGTGATTGATCCAATCAATCAGGAGTCACTCAAGCATGATTGATTCAATACATCAGGAGTCCGTCAGGAATGATTGATCCAATCCCTCAGGATTCAGAAAAGAATGATTGATCCAATCAATCAGGCGGCAGTCAAGCGTGATTGATGCAATCATTCAGGATTTAGTCAAGCTTGTGTGATTAAATATATCAGGATTCTCTCAAGGGTGACTGATGTAATCCAACAGGAGTCAGTCAAGTGTGATTGTCTCAATCCATCAGGAGTCAGTCAAACTTGATTGATGCAACCTAAAATGATTCAGTCCAGAGTGATTGATACAATCATTTAGGAGTCAGTCAAGCGTACTTTATCCATTCCTTCAGGAGTCAGTCAAGCGTGATTGATCCAACCTAAAATGATTCAGTCAAGCGTGATTGATCCAATCCATCAGGAGTCAGTCAAGCATGATTGATCTAATCAATCCGGAGTCAGTCAAGCGTGATGATTCCAATCATTCAGGTGTCACTCAAGCGTGATTGACCCAAAGTAAAAGGATTCCGACAAGCTGGATTCATCCAATCCATCAGGAGTCAGTCAAGCATGATTGATCCAATCCATTAGGAGTCAGGCAAACGTGATTGATCCAGTCAATCATGAGAGAGTCAAGCGTGATTGATCCAATAAATCACGAGTCAGTAATGCGTTTTTGTTCCAATCAATCAAGAGTCAGTCAAGCGTGATTGATCGAATCAATCAGCATTCAGTCAAGCATGATTGATCCATTCCATCAGGAGTCAGTCAAGCGTGATTGCTCCAATCAAGCATCATTCAGTGAAGCGTGATTTATCCAATCAATCAGGTATCAGTCAAGTGTGATTGATCCAATCATTCAGGATTCAGTCAAGCTTGTGTGATCCAATAAATCAGGATTCTCTCAAGCGTGACTGATGTAATCCTCCAGGATTCAGTCAAGCGTGATTGATCCAATCCATCAGATGTCCGTCAAGCATGATGGATCCAATCCATCAGGAGTCTGTCAAGCGTGATGGATCCAATCGATCAGCATTCAGGCAAGCGTGATGGATCAGGTCAATCAGCATTCAGTCAAGCATGATTTATAATTCCATCAGGAGTCAGTCAAGCCTCATTGCTCCAATCAATCATCATTCAGTGAAGCGTGATGGATCCAATCAATCAGGAGTCAGTCAAGCGTGATTGATCCAATCATTCAGGAGTCAGTCACACGTGATTGATCCAATCCATCAGGATTCAGTCAGGAGTGATTGATCCAAATTGGAAGAAGTCAGTAAAGCGTGATGGATCCAATTCATCAGGAGTCAGTCAAGCGTTATTGATCCAAGCTAAAATGATTCAGTCCAGGGATATAGATCCAATCACTCAGGAGTCAGTCAAGCGTGATTGATCCAATATATTATGAGTTACTCAAGCGTGATTGCCCAGTGAATCAGGATTCAGTCAAGCGTGATTGATGAAGTCAATCTGGAGTCAGTCAAGCGTGATTGATCCAATCAATCAGGAGTGCATCAAGCGTGATTGATCCAATCCATCAGGGTCAGTCAAGCGTGATTGATGCAATCTATCCTGAGTCAGTCAAGCGGGATTTATCCAATTCATCAGGAGTCTGTCCAACGTGATTGATCGAATCCATCAGAGGTCAGTCATTGTGACTGATCCAATAAATCATAATTCAGTGAAGCGTGATCGATCCAATTTATCTGGAGTCAGTCAAGCGTGATTGATCCAATCATTTAGGATTCAGTCAAGCTTGTTTGATCCAATAAATCAGGCTTCTGTCAAGCGTGATTGATCCAATCACTCAGCAGTCAGTCAAGCGTGATACATCCAATCAATAATGAGTCAGTCAAACGTGATTCATGCAATACATCAGGATTCAGTCAATCCTGATTTATTCAAATTGAAAGAAGTCAGTGTAGGGTGATTGATCCAATCCATCAGGAGACTGTCTAGGGTGATTGTTGCAATCCATCAGGAGTAAGTCAAGCTTGATTGATACAACCTAAAATGATTAAGTCCAGCGTGATTGTCCCAATCAATCAGGAGTCATTCAAGCATGATTGCTCCAATCAAACAGGAGTCAGTCAAGCGTGCTTGATCCAATGAAACAGGAGTCACTCAACCGTGATTCACCAATCAATCAGGATTCAGTCAAGCGTGATTGATCCAATCATTCAGCATTCAGTCAAGCGTGATTGATCCAATCTATCACGAGTCCGTCAAGCGTGATTGATCCAATCATTCAGGATTCAGTCAAGCTTGTGTGATCCAATAAATCAGGATTCTTTCAAGCGTGACTGATGTAATCCACCAGGAGTCAGTCAAGCTTGATTGATCCAACCTAAAATGATTCAGTCCAGCGTGATTGCCCAATCAATCAGGATTCATTCATGCGTGATTGATGCAATCAATCTGGAGTCAGTCAAGCGTGATTGATCCAATCCATCAGGAGACTGTCAAGCATGATTGATCCAATCCATTAGGAGTCTGTCAAGCATGCTTGATCCAATCCTTCAGGAGTCAGTCAAGCGTGATTGATCTAACTTAAAATTATTCAGTCAAGCGAGATTGATCCAATCCATCAGGAGTCACCCAAGCGTGATTGATCCAATCAATCAGGAGTCAATCAAGGGTGATTAATCCAATCAATCAGGAGTCACTGCAGCGTGATTGACCCAAAATAAAAGGATTCAGTCAAGGAGGATTCATCCAATCCATCAGGAGTGAGTCAAGCTTGATTGATCCAATCCATCAGGAGTCAGTCAAACGTGATTGATCCACTCAATCATGAGACAGTCAAGAGTGATTGATCCAATATATCAGGATTCAGTATTGCGATATTGTTCCAATCAATCAAGAATCAGTCAAGCGTGACTGATCAAATCAATCAGCATTCAATCAAGCATGATTGATCCCATCCATCAGGAGTCAGTCAAGCGTGATTATTCCAATCAATCATCATTCAGTGAAGCGTGATTGATCCAATCCATCAGGTGTCAGTCAAGCATGATTGATCCAATTTTTCAGAATTCAGTCAAGCTTGTGTGATCCAATAAATCAGGATTCTATCAAGCATGACTGATGTAATACATCAGGAGTCAGTCAAGCGTGATTGATCCAATCAATCAGGAGTCAGTCAAGCGTGATTGATCCAACCTAAAATGATTCAGTCCAGCATTATTGATCCTATCAATCAGGAGTCACTCAAAAGTGATTGCTGCAATATATCAGGAATCACTCAAGCATGATTGACCAATCAATCAGGATTCAGTCAAGCGGAATAGATCCCATCCATCAGGAGTCAGTCAAGCGTGATTGATGCAATCAATCCTGAGTCAGTGAACCGTGATTTATCCAATCCATCAGGAGTCCGTCAAACGTGAATAATCCAATACATCAAGAGTCCGTCAGCCGTGATTGATCCAATCCCACAGTATTCAGTCAAGCAGGATTGATCCAATCAATCAGGAGTCAGTCAAGCCTGATGGATCCAATCAATCAGGAGTCAACCAAGCTAGATTGAGCTAATACATCAGGAGACAGTCAATCATGATATATCCAATATATGAGGAGTCCCTCAAGCGTGACTGACCAATCAATCAGCATTTATTCAACCATGATTAATCCAATCCATCAAGAGTTAGTTAGGCATGATTGATGCCATCAATCCTGAGTCAGTGAAGCGGAATTTATCGAATCCATCAGGAGTCAGTCAAGCGTGATTGATCCAATCAATCAGCATTCAGTCAAGCGTGATTGATTCAATCTATCATGAGTCAGTCAAGCGTGATTGATCCAATCATTCAGGATACAGTCAAGCTTGTGTGATCCAATAAATGAGGATTCTGTCAAGCGTGACTGATGTAATCCTCCACGATTCAGTCAAGCGTGATGGATCCAATCCATCAGGAGTCAGTCAAGCTTGATTATTCCAACCTAAAATGATTCAGTCAAGCGTGATTGATGCAGTCAATCAGGAGTCACTCAAGCGTGATTGATCCAATCAATCAGGTATTACTCAAGTGTGATTGATCCAATCCATCAGGACTCAGTTTGGCGGGATAGATCCAACCCATCAGGAGTCTGTCAAGCGTGATTGATCCAATCCTTCAGGAGTAGGTCAAGCTTGATTGATCCAACCTAAAATGATTCAGTCAAGCGTGATTTATCCAGTCAATCAGGAGTCACAAAAGCGTGATTGACCCGAAATTAAAGGATTTAGTCAAGCGTGCTTGCTCCAATCAATCATCGTTCAGTGAAGCGTGATTGATCCAATCCATCAGGAGTCTGTCAATCGTGTTTGATCCAATCCTTCAGGAGTCAGTCAAGCTTGACTGATGCAGCCTAAAATGATTCATTCAAGCGTGATTTACCCAGTCAATCAGGAGTAACTCAGGCGTGATAGATCCAATCCGTCAGGAGTCAGTGAAGCATGATTAATCCAATCAATCAGGAGTCACTCAAGCGTGATTGACCCAAAATAAAAGGATTCAGTCAAGCTGGATTCTTCCAATCCATCAGGAGTCAGTCAAGCGTGATTGATCCAATCCATCAGGAGTCCTTCAAGCGTGATTGATCCAATCAATCAGGAGACAGTCAAGCAAGATTGATCCCATCACTCAGGAGTCAGTAATGCGTTATTCTTCCAATCAATCAGGAGTCAGTCTAGCGTGATTAATCGAATGCATCAGGACTCAGTCAAGCGTGATTGATCCAATCAATCAGGATACAGTCAAGCATGATTAATCCAATCAATCAGGAGTCCCTCAAGTGTGATTTATCCAATCAATCAGCATTCAATCCAGCGTGACTGATCCAATCCATCTGGAGTGAGTCAAGCGTGATTGATGCCATCAATCCTGAGTCAGTGAAGCGGGATTGATCCAATCCATCAGAGGTCCATCAAGCATGATGGATCCAATCCATCAGGAGTCCTTCAAGCGTGATGGATCCAATCCATCAGCATTCAGGCAAGTGTGATTGATCCAGTCAATCAGCATTAAGTGAAGCATGATTGATCCAATCCATCAGGAGTCAGTCAAGCCTGATTGCTCCAATCAATCCTCATTCAGTGAAGCGTGATTGACCCAATCCATCAGGAGTCCGTCAAGCGTGATTGATCCAATCATTCAGGATTATGTCAAGCTTGTGTGATCCAATAAACCAGGATTCTGTCAAGCGTGATTGCTTCAATCAATCAGCAGTGAGTCAAGCGTGATTGATCCAATCCATCAGGATTCATTCAAGCGTGATTGATGCAAATTTGAAGAAGTCAGTAAAGCGTGATTGATCAAATTCATCAGGAGTCAGCCAAGCGTTATTGATCCAAGCTAAAATGATTCAGTCCAGCGATATAGATCCAATCACTCAGGAGTCAGTCAAGCGTGATTGATCCAATATATTATGAGTCACTCAAGCGTGATTGCCCAATGAATCAGGATTCAGTCAAACGTGATTGATGCAATCTATCCTGAGTCAGTCAAGCGGGATTGATCCAATCCATCAGGAGTCCGTCAAGCGTGATTGATCCAATCCATCAGGGTCCGTCAAGCGTGATTGATGCAATCTATCCTGAGTAAGTCAAGCAGGATTGATCCATTCCATCAGGAGTCAGTCAAGCGTGACTGATGCGATCAATCTTCATTCAGTGAAGTGTGATCGATCCAATTAACCTGGAGTTGGTCAAGCGTGATTCATCCAATCATTTAGGATTCAGTCCAGCTTGTGTGATCCAATAAATCAGGATTCTGTCAGGCGTGATTGATCCAATCCATCAGCAGTCAGTTAAGCGTGATACATCCAATCAATAAGGAGTCAGTCAAACGTGATTCATGCAATACATCAGGGTTCAGTCAATTGTGATTTATTCAAAGTGAAATAAGTCAGTGTAGCGTGATTGATCCAATCCATCAGGAGCCTGTCTAGGGTGATTGCAGCAATCCATCAAGAGTTAGTCAAGGTTGATTGATACAACCTAAAATGATTCAGTCCAGCGTGATTGATCCAATCAATCAGGAGTCACTCAAGCATGATTGATTCAATACATCAGGAGTCCGTCAGGAATGATTGATCCAATCCCTCAGGATTCAGAAAAGAATGATTGATCCAATCAATCAGGCGGCAGTCAAGCGTGATTGATGCAATCATTCAGGATTTAGTCAAGCTTGTGTGATTAAATATATCAGGATTCTCTCAAGGGTGACTGATGTAATCCAACAGGAGTCAGTCAAGTGTGATTGTCTCAATCCATCAGGAGTCAGTCAAACTTGATTGATGCAACCTAAAATGATTCAGTCCAGAGTGATTGATACAATCATTTAGGAGTCAGTCAAGCGTACTTTATCCATTCCTTCAGGAGTCAGTCAAGCGTGATTGATCCAACCTAAAATGATTCAGTCAAGCGTGATTGATCCAATCCATCAGGAGTCAGTCAAGCATGATTGATCTAATCAATCCGGAGTCAGTCAAGCGTGATGATTCCAATCATTCAGGTGTCACTCAAGCGTGATTGACCCAAAGTAAAAGGATTCCGACAAGCTGGATTCATCCAATCCATCAGGAGTCAGTCAAGCATGATTGATCCAATCCATTAGGAGTCAGGCAAACGTGATTGATCCAGTCAATCATGAGAGAGTCAAGCGTGATTGATCCAATAAATCACGAGTCAGTAATGCGTTTTTGTTCCAATCAATCAAGAGTCAGTCAAGCGTGATTGATCGAATCAATCAGCATTCAGTCAAGCATGATTGATCCATTCCATCAGGAGTCAGTCAAGCGTGATTGCTCCAATCAAGCATCATTCAGTGAAGCGTGATTTATCCAATCAATCAGGTATCAGTCAAGTGTGATTGATCCAATCATTCAGGATTCAGTCAAGCTTGTGTGATCCAATAAATCAGGATTCTCTCAAGCGTGACTGATGTAATCCTCCAGGATTCAGTCAAGCGTGATTGATCCAATCCATCAGATGTCCGTCAAGCATGATGGATCCAATCCATCAGGAGTCTGTCAAGCGTGATGGATCCAATCGATCAGCATTCAGGCAAGCGTGATGGATCAGGTCAATCAGCATTCAGTCAAGCATGATTTATAATTCCATCAGGAGTCAGTCAAGCCTCATTGCTCCAATCAATCATCATTCAGTGAAGCGTGATGGATCCAATCAATCAGGAGTCAGTCAAGCGTGATTGATCCAATCATTCAGGAGTCAGTCACACGTGATTGATCCAATCCATCAGGATTCAGTCAGGAGTGATTGATCCAAATTGGAAGAAGTCAGTAAAGCGTGATGGATCCAATTCATCAGGAGTCAGTCAAGCGTTATTGATCCAAGCTAAAATGATTCAGTCCAGGGATATAGATCCAATCACTCAGGAGTCAGTCAAGCGTGATTGATCCAATATATTATGAGTTACTCAAGCGTGATTGCCCAGTGAATCAGGATTCAGTCAAGCGTGATTGATGAAGTCAATCTGGAGTCAGTCAAGCGTGATTGATCCAATCAATCAGGAGTGCATCAAGCGTGATTGATCCAATCCATCAGGGTCAGTCAAGCGTGATTGATGCAATCTATCCTGAGTCAGTCAAGCGGGATTTATCCAATTCATCAGGAGTCTGTCCAACGTGATTGATCGAATCCATCAGAGGTCAGTCATTGTGACTGATCCAATAAATCATAATTCAGTGAAGCGTGATCGATCCAATTTATCTGGAGTCAGTCAAGCGTGATTGATCCAATCATTTAGGATTCAGTCAAGCTTGTTTGATCCAATAAATCAGGCTTCTGTCAAGCGTGATTGATCCAATCACTCAGCAGTCAGTCAAGCGTGATACATCCAATCAATAATGAGTCAGTCAAACGTGATTCATGCAATACATCAGGATTCAGTCAATCCTGATTTATTCAAATTGAAAGAAGTCAGTGTAGGGTGATTGATCCAATCCATCAGGAGACTGTCTAGGGTGATTGTTGCAATCCATCAGGAGTAAGTCAAGCTTGATTGATACAACCTAAAATGATTAAGTCCAGCGTGATTGTCCCAATCAATCAGGAGTCATTCAAGCATGATTGCTCCAATCAAACAGGAGTCAGTCAAGCGTGCTTGATCCAATGAAACAGGAGTCACTCAACCGTGATTCACCAATCAATCAGGATTCAGTCAAGCGTGATTGATCCAATCATTCAGCATTCAGTCAAGCGTGATTGATCCAATCTATCACGAGTCCGTCAAGCGTGATTGATCCAATCATTCAGGATTCAGTCAAGCTTGTGTGATCCAATAAATCAGGATTCTTTCAAGCGTGACTGATGTAATCCACCAGGAGTCAGTCAAGCTTGATTGATCCAACCTAAAATGATTCAGTCCAGCGTGATTGCCCAATCAATCAGGATTCATTCATGCGTGATTGATGCAA
Source organism: Phacochoerus africanus (assembly GCF_016906955.1). NCBI lineage: Eukaryota > Metazoa > Chordata > Mammalia > Artiodactyla > Suidae > Phacochoerus > Phacochoerus africanus. The sequence continues at coordinate 56,383 of NW_025927416.1, read as the reverse complement.
TCAATCTGGAGTCAGTCAAGCGTGATTGATCCAATCCATCAGGAGACTGTCAAGCATGATTGATCCAATCCATTAGGAGTCTGTCAAGCATGCTTGATCCAATCCTTCAGGAGTCAGTCAAGCGTGATTGATCTAACTTAAAATTATTCAGTCAAGCGAGATTGATCCAATCCATCAGGAGTCACCCAAGCGTGATTGATCCAATCAATCAGGAGTCAATCAAGGGTGATTAATCCAATCAATCAGGAGTCACTGCAGCGTGATTGACCCAAAATAAAAGGATTCAGTCAAGGAGGATTCATCCAATCCATCAGGAGTGAGTCAAGCTTGATTGATCCAATCCATCAGGAGTCAGTCAAACGTGATTGATCCACTCAATCATGAGACAGTCAAGAGTGATTGATCCAATATATCAGGATTCAGTATTGCGATATTGTTCCAATCAATCAAGAATCAGTCAAGCGTGACTGATCAAATCAATCAGCATTCAATCAAGCATGATTGATCCCATCCATCAGGAGTCAGTCAAGCGTGATTATTCCAATCAATCATCATTCAGTGAAGCGTGATTGATCCAATCCATCAGGTGTCAGTCAAGCATGATTGATCCAATTTTTCAGAATTCAGTCAAGCTTGTGTGATCCAATAAATCAGGATTCTATCAAGCATGACTGATGTAATACATCAGGAGTCAGTCAAGCGTGATTGATCCAATCAATCAGGAGTCAGTCAAGCGTGATTGATCCAACCTAAAATGATTCAGTCCAGCATTATTGATCCTATCAATCAGGAGTCACTCAAAAGTGATTGCTGCAATATATCAGGAATCACTCAAGCATGATTGACCAATCAATCAGGATTCAGTCAAGCGGAATAGATCCCATCCATCAGGAGTCAGTCAAGCGTGATTGATGCAATCAATCCTGAGTCAGTGAACCGTGATTTATCCAATCCATCAGGAGTCCGTCAAACGTGAATAATCCAATACATCAAGAGTCCGTCAGCCGTGATTGATCCAATCCCACAGTATTCAGTCAAGCAGGATTGATCCAATCAATCAGGAGTCAGTCAAGCCTGATGGATCCAATCAATCAGGAGTCAACCAAGCTAGATTGAGCTAATACATCAGGAGACAGTCAATCATGATATATCCAATATATGAGGAGTCCCTCAAGCGTGACTGACCAATCAATCAGCATTTATTCAACCATGATTAATCCAATCCATCAAGAGTTAGTTAGGCATGATTGATGCCATCAATCCTGAGTCAGTGAAGCGGAATTTATCGAATCCATCAGGAGTCAGTCAAGCGTGATTGATCCAATCAATCAGCATTCAGTCAAGCGTGATTGATTCAATCTATCATGAGTCAGTCAAGCGTGATTGATCCAATCATTCAGGATACAGTCAAGCTTGTGTGATCCAATAAATGAGGATTCTGTCAAGCGTGACTGATGTAATCCTCCACGATTCAGTCAAGCGTGATGGATCCAATCCATCAGGAGTCAGTCAAGCTTGATTATTCCAACCTAAAATGATTCAGTCAAGCGTGATTGATGCAGTCAATCAGGAGTCACTCAAGCGTGATTGATCCAATCAATCAGGTATTACTCAAGTGTGATTGATCCAATCCATCAGGACTCAGTTTGGCGGGATAGATCCAACCCATCAGGAGTCTGTCAAGCGTGATTGATCCAATCCTTCAGGAGTAGGTCAAGCTTGATTGATCCAACCTAAAATGATTCAGTCAAGCGTGATTTATCCAGTCAATCAGGAGTCACAAAAGCGTGATTGACCCGAAATTAAAGGATTTAGTCAAGCGTGCTTGCTCCAATCAATCATCGTTCAGTGAAGCGTGATTGATCCAATCCATCAGGAGTCTGTCAATCGTGTTTGATCCAATCCTTCAGGAGTCAGTCAAGCTTGACTGATGCAGCCTAAAATGATTCATTCAAGCGTGATTTACCCAGTCAATCAGGAGTAACTCAGGCGTGATAGATCCAATCCGTCAGGAGTCAGTGAAGCATGATTAATCCAATCAATCAGGAGTCACTCAAGCGTGATTGACCCAAAATAAAAGGATTCAGTCAAGCTGGATTCTTCCAATCCATCAGGAGTCAGTCAAGCGTGATTGATCCAATCCATCAGGAGTCCTTCAAGCGTGATTGATCCAATCAATCAGGAGACAGTCAAGCAAGATTGATCCCATCACTCAGGAGTCAGTAATGCGTTATTCTTCCAATCAATCAGGAGTCAGTCTAGCGTGATTAATCGAATGCATCAGGACTCAGTCAAGCGTGATTGATCCAATCAATCAGGATACAGTCAAGCATGATTAATCCAATCAATCAGGAGTCCCTCAAGTGTGATTTATCCAATCAATCAGCATTCAATCCAGCGTGACTGATCCAATACATCTGGAGTGAGTCAAGCGTGATTGATGCCATCAATCCTGAGTCAGTGAAGCGGGATTGATCCAATCCATCAGAGGTCCATCAAGCATGATGGATCCAATCCATCAGGAGTCCTTCAAGCGTGATGGATCCAATCCATCAGCATTCAGGCAAGTGTGATTGATCCAGTCAATCAGCATTAAGTGAAGCATGATTGATCCAATCCATCAGGAGTCAGTCAAGCCTGATTGCTCCAATCAATCCTCATTCAGTGAAGCGTGATTGACCCAATCCATCAGGAGTCCGTCAAGCGTGATTGATCCAATCATTCAGGATTATGTCAAGCTTGTGTGATCCAATAAACCAGGATTCTGTCAAGCGTGATTGCTTCAATCAATCAGCAGTGAGTCAAGCGTGATTGATCCAATCCATCAGGATTCATTCAAGCGTGATTGATGCAAATTTGAAGAAGTCAGTAAAGCGTGATTGATCAAATTCATCAGGAGTCAGCCAAGCGTTATTGATCCAAGCTAAAATGATTCAGTCCAGCGATATAGATCCAATCACTCAGGAGTCAGTCAAGCGTGATTGATCCAATATATTATGAGTCACTCAAGCGTGATTGCCCAATGAATCAGGATTCAGTCAAACGTGATTGATGCAATCTATCCTGAGTCAGTCAAGCGGGATTGATCCAATCCATCAGGAGTCCGTCAAGCGTGATTGATCCAATCCATCAGGGTCCGTCAAGCGTGATTGATGCAATCTATCCTGAGTAAGTCAAGCAGGATTGATCCATTCCATCAGGAGTCAGTCAAGCGTGACTGATGCGATCAATCTTCATTCAGTGAAGTGTGATCGATCCAATTAACCTGGAGTTGGTCAAGCGTGATTCATCCAATCATTTAGGATTCAGTCCAGCTTGTGTGATCCAATAAATCAGGATTCTGTCAGGCGTGATTGATCCAATCCATCAGCAGTCAGTTAAGCGTGATACATCCAATCAATAAGGAGTCAGTCAAACGTGATTCATGCAATACATCAGGGTTCAGTCAATTGTGATTTATTCAAAGTGAAATAAGTCAGTGTAGCGTGATTGATCCAATCCATCAGGAGCCTGTCTAGGGTGATTGCAGCAATCCATCAAGAGTTAGTCAAGGTTGATTGATACAACCTAAAATGATTCAGTCCAGCGTGATTGATCCAATCAATCAGGAGTCACTCAAGCATGATTGATTCAATACATCAGGAGTCCGTCAGGAATGATTGATCCAATCCCTCAGGATTCAGAAAAGAATGATTGATCCAATCAATCAGGCGGCAGTCAAGCGTGATTGATGCAATCATTCAGGATTTAGTCAAGCTTGTGTGATTAAATATATCAGGATTCTCTCAAGGGTGACTGATGTAATCCAACAGGAGTCAGTCAAGTGTGACTGTCTCAATCCATCAGGAGTCAGTCAAACTTGATTGATGCAACCTAAAATGATTCAGTCCAGAGTGATTGATACAATCATTTAGGAGTCAGTCAAGCGTACTTTATCCATTCCTTCAGGAGTCAGTCAAGCGTGATTGATCCAACCTAAAATGATTCAGTCAAGCGTGATTGATCCAATCCATCAGGAGTCAGTCAAGCATGATTGATCTAATCAATCCGGAGTCAGTCAAGCGTGATGATTCCAATCATTCAGGTGTCACTCAAGCGTGATTGACCCAAAGTAAAAGGATTCCGACAAGCTGGATTCATCCAATCCATCAGGAGTCAGTCAAGCATGATTGATCCAATCCATTAGGAGTCAGGCAAACGTGATTGATCCAGTCAATCATGAGAGAGTCAAGCGTGATTGATCCAATAAATCACGAGTCAGTAATGCGTTTTTGTTCCAATCAATCAAGAGTCAGTCAAGCGTGATTGATCGAATCAATCAGCATTCAGTCAAGCATGATTGATCCATTCCATCAGGAGTCAGTCAAGCGTGATTGCTCCAATCAAGCATCATTCAGTGAAGCGTGATTTATCCAATCAATCAGGTATCAGTCAAGTGTGATTGATCCAATCATTCAGGATTCAGTCAAGCTTGTGTGATCCAATAAATCAGGATTCTCTCAAGCGTGACTGATGTAATCCTCCAGGATTCAGTCAAGCGTGATTGATCCAATCCATCAGATGTCCGTCAAGCATGATGGATCCAATCCATCAGGAGTCTGTCAAGCGTGATGGATCCAATCGATCAGCATTCAGCAAGCGTGATGGATCAGGTCAATCAGCATTCAGTCAAGCATGATTTATAATTCCATCAGGAGTCAGTCAAGCCTCATTGCTCCAATCAATCATCATTCAGTGAAGCGTGATGGATCCAATCAATCAGGAGTCAGTCAAGCGTGATTGATCCAATCATTCAGGAGTCAGTCACACGTGATTGATCCAATCCATCAGGATTCAGTCAGGAGTGATTGATCCAAATTGGAAGAAGTCAGTAAAGCGTGATGGATCCAATTCATCAGGAGTCAGTCAAGCGTTATTGATCCAAGCTAAAATGATTCAGTCCAGGGATATAGATCCAATCACTCAGGAGTCAGTCAAGCGTGATTGATCCAATATATTATGAGTTACTCAAGCGTGATTGCCCAGTGAATCAGGATTCAGTCAAGCGTGATTGATGAAGTCAATCTGGAGTCAGTCAAGCGTGATTGATCCAATCAATCAGGAGTGCATCAAGCGTGATTGATCCAATCCATCAGGGTCAGTCAAGCGTGATTGATGCAATCTATCCTGAGTCAGTCAAGCGGGATTTATCCAATTCATCAGGAGTCTGTCCAACGTGATTGATCGAATCCATCAGAGGTCAGTCATTGTGACTGATCCAATAAATCATAATTCAGTGAAGCGTGATCGATCCAATTTATCTGGAGTCAGTCAAGCGTGATTGATCCAATCATTTAGGATTCAGTCAAGCTTGTTTGATCCAATAAATCAGGCTTCTGTCAAGCGTGATTGATCCAATCACTCAGCAGTCAGTCAAGCGTGATACATCCAATCAATAATGAGTCAGTCAAACGTGATTCATGCAATACATCAGGATTCAGTCAATCCTGATTTATTCAAATTGAAAGAAGTCAGTGTAGGGTGATTGATCCAATCCATCAGGAGACTGTCTAGGGTGATTGTTGCAATCCATCAGGAGTAAGTCAAGCTTGATTGATACAACCTAAAATGATTAAGTCCAGCGTGATTGTCCCAATCAATCAGGAGTCATTCAAGCATGATTGCTCCAATCAAACAGGAGTCAGTCAAGCGTGCTTGATCCAATGAAACAGGAGTCACTCAACCGTGATTCACCAATCAATCAGGATTCAGTCAAGCGTGATTGATCCAATCATTCAGCATTCAGTCAAGCGTGATTGATCCAATCTATCACGAGTCCGTCAAGCGTGATTGATCCAATCATTCAGGATTCAGTCAAGCTTGTGTGATCCAATAAATCAGGATTCTTTCAAGCGTGACTGATGTAATCCACCAGGAGTCAGTCAAGCTTGATTGATCCAACCTAAAATGATTCAGTCCAGCGTGATTGCCCAATCAATCAGGATTCATTCATGCGTGATTGATGCAATCAATCTGGAGTCAGTCAAGCGTGATTGATCCAATCCATCAGGAGACTGTCAAGCATGATTGATCCAATCCATTAGGAGTCTGTCAAGCATGCTTGATCCAATCCTTCAGGAGTCAGTCAAGCATGATTGATCTAACTTAAAATTATTCAGTCAAGCGAGATTGATCCAATCCATCAGGAGTCACCCAAGCGTGATTGATCCAATCAATCAGGAGTCAATCAAGGGTGATTAATCCAATCAATCAGGAGTCACTGCAGCGTGATTGACCCAAAATAAAAGGATTCAGTCAAGGAGGATTCATCCAATCCATCAGGAGTGAGTCAAGCTTGATTGATCCAATCCATCAGGAGTCAGTCAAACGTGATTGATCCACTCAATCATGAGACAGTCAAGAGTGATTGATCCAATATATCAGGATTCAGTATTGCGATATTGTTCCAATCAATCAAGAATCAGTCAAGCGTGACTGATCAAATCAATCAGCATTCAATCAAGCATGATTGATCCCATCCATCAGGAGTCAGTCAAGCGTGATTATTCCAATCAATCATCATTCAGTGAAGCGTGATTGATCCAATCCATCAGGTGTCAGTCAAGCATGATTGATCCAATTTTTCAGAATTCAGTCAAGCTTGTGTGATCCAATAAATCAGGATTCTATCAAGCATGACTGATGTAATACATCAGGAGTCAGTCAAGCGTGATTGATCCAATCAATCAGGAGTCAGTCAAGCGTGATTGATCCAACCTAAAATGATTCAGTCCAGCATTATTGATCCTATCAATCAGGAGTCACTCAAAAGTGATTGCTGCAATATATCAGGAATCACTCAAGCATGATTGACCAATCAATCAGGATTCAGTCAAGCGGAATAGATCCCATCCATCAGGAGTCAGTCAAGCGTGATTGATGCAATCAATCCTGAGTCAGTGAACCGTGATTTATCCAATCCATCAGGAGTCCGTCAAACGTGAATAATCCAATACATCAAGAGTCCGTCAGCCGTGATTGATCCAATCCCACAGTATTCAGTCAAGCAGGATTGATCCAATCAATCAGGAGTCAGTCAAGCCTGATCGATCCAATCAATCATCATTCGGTGAAGTGTGATTGATCCAATCCTTCAGGAGTCAATCAAGCGTGATTAATCCAATCAATCAGGAGTCACTCAAGCGTGATTGACCCAAAATAAAAGGATTAAGTCAACTGGATTCATCCAATCGATCAGGAGTAAGTCAAGCTTGATTGATCCAATCCATCAGGAGTCCTTCAATCGTGATTGATCCAATAAATCATGAGACATTCCAGCGTGATTGATCCCATCAATCAGGAGTCAGTAATGCGTTATTCTTCCAATCAATCAGGAGTCAGTCAAGCGTGATTGATCGAATCCATCAGGACTCATTCAAGCATGATTGATCCAATCAATCAGGATACAGTCAAGCGTGATTAATCCAATTAATCAGGAGTCAGTCGTGTTATTGATCCAATAAATCAGGAGTCCCTCAAGCGTGATTTATCCAATCAATCAGCATTCAATAAAGCGTGATTGATCCAATCCATCTGGAGTTAGTCAAGCGTGATTGATGCCATCAATCCTGAGTCAGTGAAGCGGGATTGATCTAATCCATCAGGAGTCCTTCAAGCGTGATGGATCCAATCCATCAGCATTCAGGCAAGTGTGATTGATCCAGTCAATCAGCATTAAGTGAAGCATGATTTATCCAATCCATCAGGGGTCAGTCAAGCGTGATTGCTCCAATCAATCCTAATTCAGTGAAGCGTGATTGATTAAATCCATCAGGAGTCAGTCAAGCGTGATTGATCCAACCATTCAGGGTTCAGTCAAGCTTGTGTGATCCAATAAATCAGGATTATGTCAAGCGTGATTGATCCAAATTTGAAGAAGGCAGTAAAGCGTGATTGATCAAATTCATCAGGAGTTAACCAAGCGTTATTGATCCAAGCTAAAATGATTCGGTCCTGCAATATAGATCCAATCACTCAGGAGTCTGTCAAGCGTGATTTATCCAATATATTATGAGTCACTCAAGCTTGATTGCCCAATCAATCAGGATTCAGTCAAGCGTGATTTATCTATATTGGAAAAAGTCAGTAAAGCGTAATTGAGCCAATTCATCAGGAGTCAGTCAAGCGTTATTGATCCAAGCTAAAATGATTCAGTCCAGCGTTATAAATCCAATCACTCAGGAGTCAGTCAAGCGTGATTGATCTAATATATTATGAGTCACTCAAGCGTGATTGTCCAATCAATCAGGATTCAGTCAAGCGTGATTGATGCAATCAATCTTGAGTCATTCAAGTGTGATGGATCCAATCAATCAGGAGTCAGTCAAGCGTGGTTGATCCAATCAATGAGGGTCAGTCAAGCGTGATTGATGCAATGTATCCTGAGTGAGTCAAGCGGGATTGATCCAATCCATCAGGAATCCGTCAAGCGTGATTGATCCAATTCATCAGGAGTCTGTCCAGCGTGATAGATCCAATCCATCAGAAGTCAGTGAAGCGTGACTGATCCAATAAATCATCATTTAGTGAAGCGTGATCAATCCAATTAATCTGGAGTCGGTCATGCGTGATTGATCCAATCATTCAGGATTCAGTCAAGCTTGTGTGATCCAATATATCAGAATTCTGTCAGGCGTGATTGATGCAATCCAACAGCAGTCAGTCAAGCTTGATGCATCCAATCAATGAGGCGTGAGTCAAACCTGATTGATGCAATATATCAGGATTAAGTGATTGATCCAATCTATCAGGGGTCAGTCAAGCGTGATTGATCCAATCATTCAGCATTCAGTCAAGCCTGTGTGATCCAATAAATCAGGAGTCTGTCCAGCGTGACTGATGTAATCCATCAGGAGTCAGTCGCACATCATTTATCCAATCCATCATTATTACATCAAGTTTGATTGATCCAACGTAAAATGATTCAGTCAAGGGTGATTGATCCAATCAATCTGGAGTCACTCACGCGTGTTTGATCCAATCAATTTGGAGTCAGTCAAGTGTGATTGATCAAATCCATCAGGCGTCTGTGAAGCGTGCTTGATAAAATCCTTCAGAAGTCACTCAAGCTTGATTGATCCAACCTAAAATGATTCAGTCAAGAGCGATTGATGCAGTCAATCAGGAGTCACTCAAGCGTGATTGAACCAAAATAAATGATTCCGTCCAGCTGGATTCATCCAATCCATCAGGATTCAGTCAAGCGTGATTGATCCAATCCATCAGGAGTCTGTCAAGCGTGCTTGATCCAATCCTTCAGGAGTCAGACAAGCGTCATAGATCCAACATAAAATGATTCAGTCAAGCGTGATTGATCCAATCAATCAGGGTACAGTAGAGCGTGATTGATCCAATCCATCAGGAGTCAGTCAAGCGTGATTGCTCCAATCAATCATCATTCAGTCAAGCATGATTGATCCAATCAATCAGGAGTCAGTCAAACGTGATTGATTCAATCCATCAGGATTCAATAAAGTGTGATTAATCCAAATTGAAAGAAGTCAGTAAAGCGTGATTGATCCAATCCATCAGTATCTGTCAAGGGTGATAGATGCAATCCATCAGGAATCATTCAAGCTTGATTGATCCAACGTAAATCGATTCAGGCCAGCGTGACTAATACAATCAATCAGGAGTCACTCAAGCGTGATTGATCCAATCACTCAGGAGTCAATAAAGTGTGATTCACCAATCAATCAGGATACAATCCAGCATTATTGATCCAATCAATCAGCATTCAGTGAAGCGTGATTGATCCAATCTATCAGGAGTCAGTCAAGCGTGATTGATCCAATCATTCAGGATTGAGTCAAGCCTGTGTGACCCAATAAATCAGGAGTCTGTCAAGCGTGACTGATGTAATCCATCAGGAGTCTATCACGCGTTATTGATCCAATCCATCAGGAGACCGTCAAGTTGGATTGATACAATGTAAAATGATTCAGTCAAGCGTGATTGATCCAATCAATCAGGAGTCACTCACGCGTGTTTGATCCAATCAATTTGGAGTCAGTCTAGTGTTCTTGATCGAATCCATCAGGCGTCAGTCAAGTGTGCTTGATAAAATCCTTCAGAAGTCAGTCAAGCTTGATTGATCCAACCTAAAATGATTCAGTCAAGTGTGATTGATCCGGTCAATCCGGAGTCACTCAAGCGTGATTGACCCAAAATAAAATGATTCCGTCCAGCTGGATTCATCCAATCCATCAGGATTCACTCAAGCGTGATTGATCCAATCCATCAGGAGTCAGTCAAACGTGATTGATCCAATCAATCATGAGACAGTCAAGCGTGATTGATCCAATCAATCAGGAGTCAGTAATGTGTAATTGTTCCAATCAATCAAGAGTCAGTCAAGCATGATTGATCAAATCCATCAGGACTCAGTCAAGGGGATTTATCCTATCAATCAGGATAGAGTAAAGCGTGATTAATCCCATCCATCAGGAGTCAGTCAAGCGTGATTGCTCCAATCAATCCTCATTCAGTGAAGCGTGATGGATCCAATCCATCAGGAGTCAGTCAAGCGTGATTGATCCAATCATTCAGGATTCAGTCAGGCTTGTGTGATCCAATAAATCAGGAGTCTGTCAAGCGAGATTGATGCAATCCATCAGGAGTCAGTCAAGCGTGATTGATGCAATCCATCAGGTGTGAGTCAAACGTGATTGATCCAATACATCAGAATTCTGTCAAGCGTGATTGATCCAAATTGAAAGAAGTCAGTAAAGCGTAATTGATCCAATTCATCAGGAGTCGGTCAGAGTGATGCAATCCATCAGGAATCACTCAAGCTTGATTGATCAAACCTAAAATGATTCAGTCCAGCGTGATTGATCCAATCAATCAGGAGTCAGTCAAACCTGATTGATCCAATCAATCAGGATTCAGCCAAGCTTGATTGAGCTAATACATCAGGAGACAGTCAATCATGATATATCCAATATATGAGGAGTCACTCAAGCGTGACTGACCAATCAATCAGCATTTATTCAAGCATGATTAATCCAATCCATCAAGAGTTAGTTAGGCATGATTGATGCCATCAATCCTGAGTCAGTGAAGCGGAATTTATCGAATCCATCAGGAGTCAGTCAAGCGTGATTGATCCAATCAATCAGCATTCAGTCAAGCGTGATTGATTCAATCTATCATGAGTCAGTCAAGCGTGATTGATCCAATCACTCAGGATACAGTCAAGCTTGTGTGATCCAATAAATGAGGATTCTGTCAAGCGTGACTGATGTAATCCTCCACGATTCAGTCAAGCGTGATGGATCCAATACATCAGGAGTCAGTCAAGCTTGATTATTCCAACCTAAAATGATTCAGTCAAGCGTGATTGATGCAGTCAATCAGGAGTAACTCAGGCGTGATAGATCCAATCAATCAGGAGTCAGTGAAGCATGATTAATCCAATCAATCATGAGTCACTCAAGCGTGATTGACCCAAAATAAAAGGATTCAGTCAAGCTGGATTCTTCCAATCCATCAGGAGTCAGTCAAGCGTGATTGATCCAATCAATCATGAGACAGTCAAGCATGATTGATCCCATCAATCAGGAGTCAGTAATGCGTTATTCTTCCAATCAATCAGGAGTCAGTCAAGCGTGATTAATCGAATCCATCAGGACTCAGTCAAGCGTGATTGATCCAATCAATCAGGAGTCAGTCAAGCGTGATTAATCCAATCAATCAGGAGTCCCTCAGGCGTGATTTATCCAATCAATCAGCATTCAATCCAACGTGACTGATGCAATACATCTGGAGTGAGTCAAGCGTGATTGATGCCATCATTCCTGAGTCAGTGAAGCGGGATTGATCCAATCCATCAGAGGTCCGTCAAGCATGATGGATCCAATCCATCAGGAGTCCTTCAAGCGTGATGGATCCAATCCATCAGCATTCAGGCAAGTGTGATTGATCCAGTCAATCAGCATTAAGTGAAGCATGATTGATCCAATCCATCAGGAGTCGGTTAAGCGTGATTGCTCCAATCAATCCTCATTCAGTGAAGCGTGATTGACCCAATCCATCAGGAGTCAGTCAAGCGTGATTGCTCCAATCATTCAGGGTTCAGTCAAGCTTGTGTGATCCAATAAATGAGGATTCTGTCAAGCGTGACTGATGTAATCCTCCACGATTCAGTCAAGTGTGATGGATCCAATCCATCAGGAGTCAGTCAAGCTTGATTATTCCAACCTAAAATGATTCAGTCAAGCGTGATTGATGCAGTCAATCAGGAGTCACTCAAGCGTGATTGATCCAATCAATCAGGTATTACTCAAGTGCGATTGATCCAATCCATCTGGACTCAGTTTGGCGTGATAGATCCAATCCATCAGGACTCTGTCAAGCGTGATTGATCCAATCCTTCAGGAGTAGGTCAAGCTTGATTGATCCAACCTAAAAGGATTCAGTCAAGCGTGATTTATCCAGTCAATCAGGAGTCACAAAAGCGTGATTGACCCGAAATTAAAGGATTTAGTCAAGCGTGCTTGCTCCAATCAATCATCGTTCAGTGAAGCGTGATTGATCCAATCCATCAGGAGTCTGTCAATCGTGTTTGATCCAATCCTTCAGGAGTCAGTCAAGCTTGACTGATGCAGCCTAAAATGATTCATTCAAGCGTGATTTACCCAGTCAATCAGGAGTAACTCAGGCGTGATAGATCCAATCAGTCAGGAGTCAGTGAAGCATGATTAATCCAATCAATCAGGAGTCACTCAAGCGTGATTGACCCAAAATAAAAGGATTCAGTCAAGCTGGATTCTTCCAATCCATCAGGAGTCAGTCAAGCGTGATTGATCCAATCCATCAGGAGTCCTTCAAGCGTGATTGATCCAATCAATCAGGAGACAGTCAAGCAAGATTGATCCCATCACTCAGGAGTCAGTAATGCGTTATTCTTCCAATCAATCAGGAGTCAGTCTAGCGTGATTAATCGAATGCATCAGGACTCAGTCAAGCGTGATTGATCCAATCAATCAGGATACAGTCAAGCGTGATTAATCCAATCAATCAGGAGTCCCTCAAGTGTGATTTATCCAATCAATCAGCATTCAATCCAGCGTGACTGATCCAATACATCTGGAGTGAGTCAAGCGTGATTGATGCCATCAATCCTGAGTCAGTGAAGCGGGATTGATCCAATCCATCAGAGGTCCGTCAAGCATGATCGATCCAATCCATCAGGAGTCCTTCAAGCGTGATGGATCCAATCCATCAGCATTCAGGCAAGTGTGATTGATCCAGTCAATCAGCATTAAGTGAAGCATGATTGATCCAATCCATCAGGAGTCAGTCAAGCGTGATTGCTCCAATCAATCCTCATTCAGTGAAGCGTGATTGACCCAATCCATCAGGAGTCAGTCAAGCGTGATTGCTCCAATCATTCAGGGTTCAGTCAAGCTTGTGTGATCCAATAAATCAGGATTCTGTCAAGCGTGATTGCTTCAATCAATCAGCCGTCAGTCAAGCGTGATTGATCCATTCCATCAGGATTCAGTCAAGCGTGATTGATCCAAATTGGAAGAAGTCCGTAAAGTGTGATTGATCAAATTCATCAGGAGTCAGCCAAGCGTTATTGATCCAAGCTAAAATGATTCACTCCAGCGATATAGATCCAATCACTCAGGAGTCTGTCAAGCGTGATTGATCCAATATATTATGAGTCACTCAAGCGTGATTTCCCCATCAATCAGGATTCAGTCAAGCGTGATTGATGCAATCAATCTGGAATCAGTCAAGCGTGATTGATCCAATCCATCAGGAGTCCGTCAAGCGGGATTGATCCAATCTATCAGGGTCCGTCAAGCGTGATTGATGCAATCTATCCCGAGTCAGTGAAGCGGGATTGATCCAATCCATCAGGAGTCCATCAAGCGTGATTGATCCAATCCATCAGGGTCCGTCAAGCGTGATTGATGCAATCTATCCTGAGTCAGTCAAGCGGGATTTATCCAATTCATCAGGAGTCTGTCCAGCGTGATTGATCCATTACATCAGGAGTCCGTGAAGCGTGATTGATCCAATCCATCAGGAGTGAGTCAAGCGTGACTGATGCAATCAATCTTCATTCAATGAAGCGTGATTGATCCAATTAACCTGGAGTCAGTCAAGCGTGATTCATCCAATCATTTAGGATTCAGTCCAGCTTGTGTGATCCAATAAATCAGGATTCTGTCAGGCGTGATTGATCCAATCAATCAGCAGTCAGTTAAGCGTGATACATCCAATCAATAAGGAGACATTCAAAGGTGATTCATGCAATAAATCAGGATTCAGTCAATCGTGATTTATTCAAATTGAAAGAAGTCAGTGTAGCGTAATTGATCCAATCCATCAGGATCCTGTCTCGGGTGATTGCAGCAATCCATCAAGAGTTAGTCAAGGTTGATTGATACAACCTTAAATGATTAAGTCCAGCGTGATTGATCCAATCAATCAGGAGTCAATCCAGCGTGATTGATCCAATCAATCAGGAGTCACTCATCCGTGATTCACCAATCAATCAGGATTCAGTCAAGCGTGATTGATCCAATCCATCAGGCTCAGTCAAGCGTGATGGATGCAATCTATTGTGAGTCAGTCAAGTGGGATTGATCCAAATCATCAGGAGTCTGTCAAGCGGGATTGATCCAATCCATCAGGAGTCAGTCAAGCGTGACTGATGCAATCAATCTTCATTCAGTGAAGCGTGATCGATCCAATTAACCTGGAGTCGGTCAAGCGTGATTCATCCAATCATTTAGGATTCAGTCCAGCTTGTGTGATCCAATAAATCAGGATTCAGTCAAGCGTGATTGATCCAATCAATCAGCATTCAGTCAATCGTGAGTGATCCAATCTATCAGGAGTCCGTCATGCGTGATTGATCCAATCATTCAGGATTCAGTCAAGCTTGTGTGATCCAATAAATCTGGATTCTTTCAAGCGTGACTGATGTAATCCATCAGGAGTCAGTCATGCTTGATTGATCCAACCTAAAATGATTCAGTCCAGCGTGATTGATCCAATCCATCAGGAGTCTGTCAAGCCTGACTGATCTAATCATTCAGGTATCTGTCAAGCGTGATTGATCCAATCCATCACGAGTCTGTCAATCGCGTTTGATCCAATCCTTCAGGAGTCAGTCAAGCTTGATTGATGCAACCTAAAATGATTCAGTCAAGCGTGATTTATCCAGTCAATCAGGAGTAACTCAGGCGTGATAGATCCAATCACTCAGGAGTCAGTGAAGCGTGATTGACCCAAAATAAAAGGATTCAGTCAAGGTGGATTCATCCAATCCTTCAGGAGTGAGTCAAGCTTGATTGATCCAATCCATCAGGAGTCGGTCAAACGTGATTGATCCACTCAATCATGAGACAGTCAAGCGTGATTGATCCCATCATTCAGGAGTCAGTAATGCGTTATTGTTCCAATCAATCAAGAATCAGTCAAGCGTGATTGATCGAATCAATCAGCATTCAGTCAAGCATGATTGATCCCATCCATCAGGAGTCAGTCAAGCGTGATTATTCCAATCAATCATCATTCAGTGAAGCGTGATTGATCCAATCGAGTGTCAGTCAAGCGTGATTGATCCAATTATTCAGGATTCAGTCAAGCTTGTGTGATCCAATAAATCAGGATTCTGCCAAGCGTGCCTGATGTAATATATCAGGAGTCAGTCAAGCGTGATTGATCCAATCAATCAGGAGTCAGTCAAGCCTGATGGATCCAACCTAAAATGATTCAGTCCAGCATTATTGATCCAATCAATCAGGAGTCAGTCAAACGTGATTGCTGCAATATATCAGGAGTCACTCAAGCGTGATTGACCAATCAATCAGTATTCAGTCAAGCAGAATAGATCCAATCAATCAGGAGGCACTGAAGCGTGATTGGTCCAATCCATCAGGAGTCAGTCAAGCGTGATTGATGCCATCAATCCCGAGTCAGTGAACCGGGATTGATCCAATCCATCAGGAGTCCGTCAAGCGTGATTGATCCAATACATCAGGAGTCCGTCAGGCGTGATTGATCCAATCCATCAGGATTCAGTCAAGCCGGATTGATCCAATCCTTCAGGAGTCTTTCAAGCGTAGTTGATCCAATATATCAGGAGTCACTCAAGCGTGATTGACCAATCAATCAGCATTCAGTCAAGAATGATTGATCCAATCAATCAGGAGTCTTTCAAGCGTGATTGCTCCAATCAATCATCATTCGGTGAAGTGTGATTGATCCAATCCATCAGGACTCAGTCAAGCGTGATTAATCCAATCAATCAGGAGTCACTCAAGCGTGATTGACCCAAAATAAAAGGATTCAGTCAAGCTGGATTCATCCAATCCATCAGGAGTCAGTCAAGCGTGATTGATCCAATCCATCAGGAGTCCTTCAAGCGTGATTGATCCAATCAATCATGAGACAGTCCAGCGTGATTGATCCCATCAATCAGGAGTCAGTAATGCGTTATTCTTCCAATCAATCAGGAGTCAGTCAAGCGTGATTGATCGAATCCATCAGGAGTCAGTCAAGCGTGATTGATCAAATCTAAAATGATTCAGTCAAGCGTGATGAATGCAATCAATCAGGAGTCACTCAAGCGTGATTGATCCAATCAATTATGTATCGGTCAAGTGTGATTGATCCAATTCTTCAGGAGTCAGGCGTGATAAATCCAATCCATCAGGATTCAGTCAAGCGTGATTGATCCAATCAATCAGGAGTCAGTCAAGCCTGATTGATCCAATCAATCAGGAGTCAGTCAAGCTTGATTGAGCTAATACATCAGGAGACAGTCAATCATGATATATACAATATATGAGGAGTCCCTCAAGCGTGACTGACCAATCAATCAGCATTTATTCAACCATGATTAATCCAATCCATCAAGAGTTAGTTAGGCATGATTGATGCCATCAATCCTGAGTCAGTGAAGCGGAATTTATCGAATCCATCAGGAGTCAGTCAAGCGTGATTGATCCAATCAATCAGCATTCAGTCAAGCGTGATTGATTCAATCTATCATGAGTCAGTCAAGCGTGATTGATCCAATCATTCAGGATACAGTCAAGCTTGTGTGATCCAATAAATGAGGATTCTGTCAAGCGTGACTGATGTAATCCTCCACGATTCAGTCAAGCGTGATGGATCCAATCCATCAGGAGTCAGTCAAGCTTGATTATTCCAACCTAAAATGATTCAGTGAAGCGTGATTGATGCAGTCAATCAGGAGTCACTCAAGCGTGATTGATCCAATCAATCAGGTATTACTCAAGTGTGATTGATCCAATCCATCAGGACTCAGTTTGGTGGGATAGATCCAACCCATCAGGAGTCTGTCAAGCGTGATTGATCCAATCCTTCAGGAGTAGGTCAAGCTTGATTGATCCAACCTAAAATGATTCAGTCAATCGTGATTTATCCAATCAGAAGTCACAAAAGCGTGATTGACCCGAAATTAAAGGATTTAGTCAAGCGTGATTGCTCCAATCAATCATCGTTCAGTGAAGCGTGATTGATCCAATCCATCAGGAGTCTGTCAATCGTGTTTGATCCAATCCTTCAGGAGTCAGTCAAGCCTGACTGATGCAGCCTAAAATGATTCATTCAAGCGTGATTTACCCAGTCAATCAGGAGTAACTCAGGCGTGATAGATCCAATCCGTCAGGAGTCAGTGAAGCATGATTAATCCAATCAATCAGGAGTCACTCAAGCGTGATTGACCCAAAATAAAAGGATTCAGTCAAGCTGGATTCTTCCAATCCATCAGGAGTCAGTCAAGCGTGATTGATCCAATCCATCAGGAGTCCTTCAAGCGTGATTGATCCAATCAATCAGGAGACAGTCAAGCATGATTGATCCCATCAATCAGGAGTCAGTAATGCGTTATTCTTCCAATCAATCAGGAGTCAGTCAAGCGTGATTAATCGAATCCATCAGGACTCAGTCAAGCGTGATTGATCCAATCAATCAGGAGTCAGTCAAGCGTGATTAATCCAATAATCAGGAGTCCCTCAAGCGTGATTTATCCAATCAATCAGCATTCAATCCAGCGTGACTGATCCAATCCATCTGGAGTGAGTCAAGCGTGATTGATGCCATCAATCCTGAGTCAGTGAAGCGGGATTGATCCAATCCATCAGAGGTCCGTCAAGCATGATCGATCCAATCCATCAGGAGTCCTTCAAGCGTGATGGATCCAATCCATCAGCATTCAGGCAAGTGTGATTGATCCAGTCAATCAGCATTAAGTGAAGCATGATTGATCCAATCCATCAGGAGTCAGTCAAGCGTGATTGCTCCAATCAATCCTCATTCAGTGAAGCGTGATTGACCCAATCCATCAGGAGTCCGTCAAGCGTGATTGCTCCAATCATTCAGGGTTCAGTCAAGCTTGTGTGATCCAATAAATCAGGATTCTGTCAAGCGTGACTGCTTCAATCAATCAGCCGTCAGTCAAGCGTGATTGATCCAATCCATCAGGATTCAATCAAGCGTGATTGATCCAAATTGGAAGAAGTCCGTAAAGTGTGATTGATCAAATTCATCAGGAGTCAGCCAAGCGTTATTGATCCAAGCTAAAATGATTCACTCCAGCGATATAGATCCAATCACTCAGGAGTCTGTCAAGCGTGTTTGATCCAATATATTATGAGTCACTAAAGCGTGATTTCCCCATCAATCAGGATTCAGTCAAGCGTGATTGATGCAATCAATCTGGAGTCAGTCAAGCGTGATTGATCCAATCCACCAGGAGTCCGTCAAGCGTGATTGATCCAATCCATCAGGGTCCGTCAAGCGTGATTGATGCAATCTATCCTGAGTCAGTGAAGCGGGATTGATCCACTCCATCAGGAGTCCATCAAGCGTGATTGATCCAATCCATCAGGGTCCGTCAAGCGTGATTGATGCAATCTATCCTGAGTCAGTCAATCGGGATTTATCCAATTCATCAGGAGTCTGTCCAGCGTGATTGATCCATTACATCAGGAGTCCGTGAAGCGTGATTGATCCAATACATCAGGAGTCAGTCAAGCGTGACTGATGCAATCAATCTTCATTCAGTGAAGTGTGATCGATCCAATTAACCTGGAGTTGGTCAAGCGTGATTCATCCAATCATTTAGGATTCAGTCCAGCTTGTGTGATCCAATAAATCAGGATTCTGTCAGGCGTGATGGATCCAATCAATCAGCAGTCAGTTAAGCGTGATACATCCAATCAATAAGGAGTCATTCAAAGGTGATTCATGCAATACATCAGGATTCAGTCAATCGTGATTTATTCAAATTGAAAGAAGTCAGTGTAGCGTAATTTATCCAATCCATCAGGATCCTGTCTCGGGCGATTGCAGCAATCCATCAAGAGTTAGTCAAGCTTGATTGATACAACCTTAAATGATGAAGTCCAGCGTGATTGATCCAATCAATCAGGAGTCAATCCAGCGTGATTGATCCAATCAATCAGGAGTCACTCATCCGTGATTCACCAATCAATCAGGATTCAGTCAAGCGTGATTGATCCAATCCATCAGGCTCAGTCAAGCGTGATTGATGCAATCTATTGTGAGTCAGTCAAGCGGGATTGATCAAATCCATCAGGAGTCTGCAAGCGTGATTGATCCAATCCATCAGGAGTCAGTCAAGCGTGACTGATGCAATCAATCTTCATTCAGTGAAGCGTGATCGATCCAATTAACCTGGAGTCGGTCAAGCGTGATTCATCCAATCATTTAGGATTCAGTCCAGCTTGTGTGATCCAATAAATCAGGATTCAGTCAAGCGTGATTGATCCAATCAATCAGCATTCAGTCAATCGTGAGTGATCCAATCTATCAGGAGTCCGTCATGCGTGATTGATCCAATCATTCAGGATTCAGTCAAGCTTGTGTGATCCAATAAATCAGGATTCTTTCAAGCGTGACTGATGTAATCCATCAGGAGTCAGTCATGCTTGATTGATCCAACCTAAAATGATTCAGTCCAGCGTGATTGATCCAATCCATCAGGCGTCTGTCAAGCCAGATTGATCTAATCATTCAGGTATCTGTCAAGCGTGATTGATCCAATCCATCACGAGTCTGTCAATCGTGTTTGATCCAATCCTTCAGGAGTCAGTCAAGCTTGATTGATGCAACCTAAAATGATTCAGTCAAGCGTGATTTATCCAGTCAATCAGGAGTAACTCAGGCGTGATAGATCCAATCAATCAGGAGTCAGTGAAGCGTGATTGACCCAAAATAAAAGGATTCAGTCAAGGTGGATTCATCCAATCCATCAGGAGTGAGTCAAGCTTGATTGATCCAATCCATCAGGAGTCGGTCAAACGTGATTGATCCACTCAATCATGAGACAGTCAAGCGTGATTGATCCCATCATTCAGGAGTCA
This sequence comes from Phacochoerus africanus, assembly GCF_016906955.1. Taxonomy (NCBI): domain Eukaryota; kingdom Metazoa; phylum Chordata; class Mammalia; order Artiodactyla; family Suidae; genus Phacochoerus; species Phacochoerus africanus. The sequence continues at coordinate 35,963 of NW_025927416.1, read as the reverse complement.
GTAATGCGTTATTGTTCCAATCAATCAAGAATCAGTCAAGCGTGATTGATGGAATCAATCAGCATTCAGTCAAGCATGATTGATCCCATCCATCAGGAGTCAGTCAAGCGTGATTATTCCAATCAATCATCATTCAGTGAAGCGTGATTGATCCAATCGAGTGTCAGTCAAGCGTGACTGATCCAATTATTCAGGATTAAGTCAAGCTTGTGTTATCCAATAAATCAGGATTCTGCCAAGCGTGCCTGATGTAATATATCAGGAGTCAGTCAAGCGTGATTGATCCAATCAATCAGGAGTCAGTCAAGCTTGATGGATCCAACCTAAAAAGATTCAGTCCAGCATTATTGATCCAATCAATCAGGAGTCAGTCAAACGTGATTGCTGCAATATATCAGGAGTCACTCAAGCGTGATTGACCAATCAATCAGGATTCAGTCAAGCGGAATAGATCCAATCAATCAGGAGGCACTGAAGCGTGATTGGTCCAATCCATCAGGAGTCAGTCAAGCGTGATTGATCCAATCAATTATGTATCGGTCAAGTGTGATTGATCCAATCCTTGAGGAGTCAGGCGTGATAAATCCAATCCATCAGGATTCAGTCAAACGTGATTGATCCAATCAATCAGGAGTCAGTCAAGCCTGATTGATCCAATCAATCAGGAGTCAACCAAGCTTGATTTAGCTAATACATCAGGAGACAGTCAATCATGATATATCCAATATATGAGGAGTCCCTCAAGCGTGACTGACCAATCAATCAGCATTTATTCAACCATGATTAATCCAATCCATCAAGAGTTAGTTAGGCATGATTGATGCCATCAATCCTGAGTCAGTGAAGCGGAATTTATCGAATCCATCAGGAGTCAGTCAAGCGTGATTGATCCAATCAATCAGCATTCAGTCAAGCGTGATTGATTCAATCTATCATGAGTCAGTCAAGCGTGATTGATCCAATCATTCAGGATACAGTCAAGCTTGTGTGATCCAATGAATGAGGATTCTGTCAAGCGTGACTGATGTAATCCTCCACGATTCAGTCAAGCGTGATGGATCCAATCCATCAGGAGTCAGTCAAGCTTGATTATTCCAACCTAAAATGATTCAGTCAAGCGTGATTGATGCAGTCAATCAGGAGTCACTCAAGCGTGATTGATCCAATCAATCAGGTATTACTCAAGTGTGATTGATCCAATCCATCAGGACTCAGTTTGGCGGGATAGATCCAACCCATCAGGAGTCTGTCAAGCGTGATTGATCCAATCCTTCAGGAGTAGGTCAAGCTTGATTGATCCAACCTAAAATGATTCAGTCAAGCGTGATTTATCCAGTCAATCAGGAGTCACAAAAGCGTGATTGACCCGAAATTAAAGGATTTAGTCAAGCGTGCTTGCTCCAATCAATCATCGTTCAGTGAAGCGTGATTGATCCAATCCATCAGGAGTCTGTCAATCGTGTTTGATCCAATCCTTCAGGAGTCAGTCAAGCTTGACTGATGCAGCCTAAAATGATTCATTCAAGCGTGATTTACCCAGTCAATCAGGAGTAACTCAGGCGTGATAGATCCAATCAGTCAGGAGTCAGTGAAGCATGATTAATCCAATCAATCAGGAGTCACTCAAGCGTGATTGACCCAAAATAAAAGGATTCAGTCAAGCTGGATTCTTCCAATCCATCAGGAGTCAGTCAAGCGTGATTGATCCAATTTATCAATAGTCACTGAAGCGTGCTTGACAAATCAATCACCATCAGTCAAGCATGATTGATCCAATCAATCAGGAGTCAGTCAAACGTGATTGCTCCAATCAATCACCATTCAGTGAAGCATTATTGATCCAATCAATCCGGAGTCTCTCAAGCGTGATTGATCCAATCATTCAGGATTCAGTCAAGCTGTGTGATCCAATAAATCAGGAGTCTGTCAAGCGTGATTGATGCAATCAATCAGCAGTCAGTCAATCGTGATTGATCCATTACATCAGAAGTCAGTCAAACGTGATTTATCCAATCCATGAGGATTCAGTCAAGCGTGATAGATCCAAATTGAAAAAAGTCAGTAAAGCGTGATTGATCCAATCCATCAGGATTCAGTCAAGCGTGATTGATCCAATCCATCATGAGTCCGTCAAATTGTTTGATCCAACGTAAAAAGATTCACTCAAGCGTGATTGATCCAATCAATCAGGCGTCTGTCAAGCATGCTTGATAAAATCCTTCAGAAGACAGTCAAGCTTGATTGATCCAAACTGAAATGATTCAGTCAGGCCTGATTGATCCAGTCAATCAGGAGTCACTCAAGCGTGATTGACCCAAAATAAAATGATACCGTCTACCTGGATTCATCCAATCCATCAGGATTCAGTCAAGCGGAATTGATCCAATCCATCAGGAGTCAGACAAACGTGATTGATCCAAACAATCATGAGATAGTCAAGCGTGACTAATCCATTCTATCAAGAGTCATTCAAGCGTGATTGATTGAATCAATCAGGACTCAGTCAAGCGTGATTCATCCAATCAATCAGGATACACTAAAGCGAGATTAATCCAATCCATCAGGAGTCAATCAAGCATGACTGCTCCAATCAATCATCATTCAGTCAAGCGTGATTGATCCAATCTATCAGGAGTCAGTCAAGCGTGATTGATCCAATCATTCAGGATTCAGTCAAGCCTGTGTGATCCAATAAATCAGGAGTCTGTCAAGCGTGACTGATGTAATCCATCAGGAGTCAGTCGCACATGATTTATCCAATCCATCATTATTACATCAAGTTTGATTGATCCAACGTAAAATGATTCAGTCAAGCGTGATTGATCCAATCAATCAGGAGTCACTCACGCGTGTTTGATCCAATCAATTTGGAGTCAGTCAAGTGTGATTGATCCAATCCATCAGGCGTCTGTGAAGCGTGATTGATAAAATCCTTCAGAAGTCACTCAAGCTTGATTGATCCAACCTAAAATGATTCAGTCAAGAGCGATTGATGCAGTCAATCAGGAGTCACTCAAGCGTGATTGAACCAAAATAAAATGATTCCGTCCAGCTGGATTGATCCAATCCATCAGGATTCAGTCAAGCGTGATTGATCCAATTCATCAGGAGTCTGTCAAGCGTGCTTGATCCAATCTTTCAGATGTCAGTCAAGCGTCATAGATCCAACATAAAATGATTCAGTCAAGCGTGATTGATCCAATCAATCAGGGTACAGTAGAGCGTGATTGATCCAATCCATCAGGAGTCAGTCAAGCGTGATTGCTCCAATCAATCATCATTCAGTCAAGCATGATTGATCCAATCAATCAGGAGTCAGTCAAACGTGATTGATTCAATCCATCAGGATTCAATAAAGTGTGATTAATCCAAATTGAAAGAAGTCAGTAAAGCGTGATTGATCCAATCCATCAGTATCTGTCAAGCGTGATAGATGCAATCCATCAGGAATCATTCAAGCTTGATTGATCCAACGTAAATCGATTCAGGCCAGCGTGACTAATACAATCAATCAGGAGTCACTCAAGCGTGATTGATCCAATCACTCTGGAGTCAATAAAGTGTGATTCACCAATCAATCAGGATACAATCAAGCATTATTGATCCAATCAATCAGCATTCAGTCAAGCTTGATTGATCCAATCTATCAGGAGTCAGTCAAGCGTGATTGATCCAATCATTCAGGATTGAGTCAAGCCTGTGTGACCCAATAAATCAGGAGTCTGTCAAGCGTGACTGATGTAATCCATCAGGAGTCTATCACGTGTGATTGATCCAATCCATCAGGAGACCGTCAAGTTGGATTGATACAATGTAAAATGATTCAGTCAAGCGTGATTGATCCAATCAATCAGGAGTCACTCACACATGTTTGATCCAATCAATTTGGAGTCAGTCAAGTGTGATTGATCGAATCCATCAGGCGTCTGTCAAGTGTGCTTGATAAAATCCTTCAGAAGTCAGTCAAGCTTGATTGATCCAACCTAAAATGATTCAGTCAAGTGTGATTGATCCAGTCAATCCGGAGTCACTCAAGCGTGATTGACCCAAAATAAAATGATTCCGTCCAGCTGGATTCATCCAATCCATCAGGATTCAGTCAAGCGTGATTGATCCAATCAATCAGGAGTCAGTAATGTGTAATTGTTCCAATCAATCAAGAGTCAGTCAAGCATGATTGATCAAATCAATCAAGACTCAGTCAAGGGGATTTATCCTATCAATCAGGATAGAGTAAAGCGTGATTAATCCCATCCATCAGGAGTCAGTCAAGCGTGATTGCTCCAATCAATCCTCATTCAGTGAAGCGTGATGGATCCAATACATCAGGAGTCAGTCAAGCGTGATTGATCCAATCATTCAGGATTCAGTCAGGCTTGTGTGATCCAAAAATCAGGACTTGTCAAGCGTGATTCATCCAATCAATCAGCAGACATTCAAGCGTGATTGATCCAATATATCAGCAGCCAGTCAAACATGATTGATCCCATACATCAGGATTCAGTCAGGCGTGATTGATCCAAATTGGAAGGAGTCAGTAAAGCGTGATTGATCCAATCCATCAGGAGTTTGTCAAGCATGCTTGATCCAATACTTCAAGAGTCAGTCAAGCGTAATTAATCCAGCCTAAAAAGATTCAGTCAAGCGTGATTGATCCAATCATTCAGGAGTCACCAAAGCATGATTAATCTATCAATCAGGAGTCACTACATCGTGATTGACCCAAAACAAATGTATTCAGTCAAGGTGGATTCATCCAATCCATCAGGAGTGAGTAGCGTGATTGATCCAATCCATCCGGAGTCAGTCAAACGTGATTGATCCAATCAATCTTGTGTCAGTCAAGCGTGATTAATCCAATCATTCAGGTGTTCCTAAAGCGTGACTGACCAAAAATAAAATGATTCCGACAAGCTGGATTCATCCAATCCATCAGGAGTCAGTCAAGCTTGATTGATCCAACCCATCAGGAGTAGGTCAAACATGATTGATCCAGTCAATCAGGAGACAATCAAGCATGATTGATCCAATAACTCAGGAGTCAGTAATGCGTTATTGTTCCAATCAATCAAGAGTCAGTCAAGCGTGATTGATCGAACAAATCAGCATTCAGTCAATCATGATTGATCCAATCCATCAGGAGTCAGTCAAGCGTGATTACTTCAATCAATCATCATTCAGTTATCGTTATTTATCCAATCTATCAGAATTCAGTCAAACGTGATTGATCCAATCCATCAGCCGTCAGTCAAGGGTGATTGATCCAATCAATCAGGATTCAGTCAAGCGTGATTGATCCAATTCATCAGGATTTAGTCAAGAGTGATTGATCCAATCATTCAGGAGTCAGTTAAGCTTGTGTGATCCACTAAATCAGGCTTCTGTCAAGCGTGATTGATCCGAATCAATCAGCAGTCACTCAAGCATGATAGATCCAATCCATCAGGAGTCTGACTAGGGTGATTGTTGCAATCCATCTGGAGTAAGTCAAGCTTGATTCATACAACCTAAAATGATTAAGTCCAGCCTGATTGATTCAATCAATCAGGAGTCACTCAAGCCTTGTTGACCCAATCATTCAGGAGTCAGACAAGAGTGATTGATCCAATCAATCAGGAGTCACTCAACCGTGATTCACCCATCAATCATGATTCAGTCAAGCGTGATTTCTCCAATCAATCAGCATTCAGTCAAGCGTGATTAAACCAATCTATCAGGAGTCAGTCAAGCGTGATTGATCCAGTCATTCAGGATTTAGTCAAGCTTGTGTGATTAAATAAATCAGGATTCTCTCAAGGGTGACTGATGTAATCCATCAGGAGTCAGTCGAGTATGATTGTCTCAAACCATCAGGAGTCAGTCAAACTTGATTGATGCAACCTAAATGATTCAGTCCAGAGTGATGGATACAACAGTTTAGGAGTCAGTCAAGCATACTTTATCCAATCCTTCAGGAGTCAGTCAAGCGTGATTGATTCAACCTAAAATGATTCAGTCAAGCGTGATTGATATAATCCATCAGGAGTGAATTAAGCGTGATTTATCCAATCAATCTGGAGTCAGTAAAGCGTGATGATTCCAATCATTCAGGTGTAACTCAAGCGTGATTGATCCAATCCATCAGGATTCAGTCAAGCGTGATTGATCCAAATTGAAAAAAGTCAGTAAAACTTGATTGATCCAATCCATCAGGAGTCCGTCCAGAGTGATTGATTCAATTCATCTGGAGTGCCTCAAGCATGATGGATCCAATATATCAGGAGTCAGTCAAGCTTAATGGATCCAATATATCAGGAGTGAGTAAAGCGTGATTGATCCAATACATCAGGCATCAGTCAAGCATGATTGATCCAATCAATCTGGAGTCAGCCAAGCTTGATTGATCTAATCCATCAGGAGACAGTCTAGCGTGGTTGATCCAATATATCAGGAGTCCTCAAGCGTGATGACCAATCAATCAGCATTCAGACAAGAATGATGGATCCAATCAATCAGGAGGCAGTCAAGCGTGATTGATCCAATCATTCAGGATTTAGTCAAGCTTGTGTGATTAAATATATCAGGATTCTCTCAAGGGTGACTGATGTAATCCAACAGGAATCAGTCAAGTGTGATTGTCTCAAAATATCAGGAGTCAGTCAAACTTGATTGATGCAACCTAAAATGATTCAGTCCAGAGTGATTGATACAATCATTTAGGAGTCAGTCAAGCGTACTTTATCCAATCCTTCAGGAGTCAGTCAAGCGTGATTGATCCAACCTAAAATGATTCAGTCAAGTGTGATTTATCTAGTCAATCAGGAGACACAAAAGCGTGATTCACCTGAAATAAAAGGATTTACTCAAGCCGGATTCATCCATTACATCAGCAGTCAGTCATGCGTGACTGATCCAATCAATCAGGATTCAGTCAAGCGTGATTGATCAAATCCATCAGGAGTCTGTCAATAGTGTTTGATCCAATATTTCAGGAGTTAGTCATGCATGATTGATCCAACCAAAAATGATTCAGTCAAGCGTGATTTACCCAGTCAATCTGGAGTCACTCAAGCGTGATAGATCCAATCAATCAGAAGTCAGTCATGCGTGATTAATCCAATCAATCATGAGTAACTCAAGCGTGATTGACAAAAAATAAAAAAATTCATTCAAGCTGGATTCATCCAATCCATCAAGAATGGGTCTAGCGTGATTGATCCAATACATTAGGAGTCCTTCAATCGTGATTGATCCAAACAATCATGAGACAGTCAAGCGTGATTGATCCCATCAATCAGGAGTCCGTAATGCGTTATTCTTCCAATCAATCAGGAGTCAGTAAAGCGTGATTGATCGAATCAATCAGGACTCAGTCAAGTGTTATTGATTGAATCAATCAGGAGTACCTCAAGCATGATTTATCCAATAAATCAGCATTCAATCAAGCATGATTGATCCACTCCATCAGGAGTCAGTAGCGTGATTGATGACATCAATCCTGAGTCAGTAAAGCGGGATTGATACAATCCATCAGGAGTCCGTCAAGCGTGATTGATCCAATCTATCAGGAGTCCGTCAAGCCTGATGGATCCATTCAATCAGCATTCAGGCAAGTGTGATTTATCCAGTCCATCAGCATTCAGTCAAGAATGATTGATCCAATCCATCAGGAGTCAGTCAAGCGTGATTGCTCCACTCAATCATCATTCAGTGAAGCGTGATTAATCCAATCCATCAGGAGTCAGTCAAGCGTGATTGATCCAATCATTCAGGATTCAGTCAATCTTTTGAGATCCAATAAATCAGGATTCTGTCAAGCGTGATTGCTTCAATCAATCAGCCGTCAGTCAAGCGTGATTGATCCATTCCATCAGGATTTAGTCAAGCGTGATTGATCCAAATTGGAAGAAGTCAGTAAAGCGTGATTGATCAAATTCATCAGGAGTCAACCAAGCGTTATTGATCCAAGCTAAAATGATTCAGTCCAGCGATATAGATCCAATCACTCAGGAGTCAGTCAAGCGTGATTGATCCAATCAATCAGGAGTCACTCACGCATGTTTGATCCAATCAATTTGGAGTCAGTCAAGTGTTCTTGATCGAATCCATCAGGCGTCTGTCAAGTGTGCTTGATAAAATCCTTCAGAAGTCAGTCAAGCTTGATTGATCCAACCTAAAATGATTCAGTCAAGTGTGATTGATCCAGTCAATCAGGAGTCACTCAAGCGTGATTGACCCAAAATAAAATGATTCCGTCCAGCTGGATTCATCCAATCCATCAGGATTCACTCAAGCGTGATTGATCCAATCCATCAGGAGTCAGTCAAACGTGATTGATCCAATCAATCATGAGACAGTCAAGCGTCATTGATCCAATCAATCAGGAGTCAGTAATGTGTAATTGTTCCAATCAATCAAGAGTCAGTCAAGCATGATTGATCAAATCCATCAGGACTCAGTCAAGGGGATTTATCCTATCAATCAGGATACAGTAAAGCGTGATTAATCCAATCCATCAGGAGTCAGTCAAGCGTGATTGCTCCAATCAATCCTCATTCAGTGAAGCGTGATGGATCCAATCCATCAGGAGTCAGTCAAGCGTGATTGATCCAATCATTCAGGATTCAGTCAGGCTTGTGTGATCCAAAAATCAGGACTTGTCAAGCGTGATTGATCCAATCAATCAGCAGTGAGTCAAGCGGGATTGATCCAATATATCAGGAGTCAGTCAAACATGATTGATCCCATACATCAGGATTCAGTCAGGCGTGATTGATCCAAATTGGAAGGAGTCAGTAAAGCGTGATTGATCCAATCCATCAGGAGTCTGTCCAACGTGATTGATCCAATGCATCAGGAGTCAGTCAAGCATGATTGATCCAAGCTAAAATGATTCAGTCCAGCCTGATAGATCCATTCAATCAGGAGTCAGTCAAGCGTGAATGATCAAATATATTATGAGTCACTCAAGCGTGATTGCCCAATCAAACAGGATTCAGTCAAGCATGATTGATCCAATCAATCAGGAGTCATTCAAACGTGATTGCTCCAGTCAATCACCATTCAGTGAAGCGTGATGGATGCAATAAATCAGGAGTCACTCAAGCGTGATTGATCCAATCACTCAGCATTCAGTCAAGCTTGTGTGATCCAATAAATCAGGATTCTGTCAAGCGTGATTGATGCAATCAATCAGCAGTCAGTCAAACGTGATTGCTCCAATCCATGAGGATTAAGTCAAGCCTGATAGATCCGAATTGAAAAAAGTCAGTAAAGCGTGATTGACCCAATCCATCAGGAGTCTGTCAACCGTAATTGATCCAATCCATCAGGAGTGCGTCCAGCGTGATGGATCCAATATATCAGGAGTCAGTAAAGCGTGATGGATCCAATATATCAGTTGTGAGTCAAGCGTGATTGATCCAATACATCAGGCGCCAGTCAAGCATGATGGATCCAATCAATCTGGAGTCAGCCAAGATTGATTGATCTAATCCATCAGGTGACAGTCTAGCGTGGTTGATCCAATATATCAGGAGTCACTCAAGCATGATGACCAATCAATCAGCATTCAGACAAGAATGATGGATCCAATCAATCAGGAGTTGTTCAAGCGTGATTGCTCCAATCAATCATTATACAATGAAGCGTGATTTATCCAATCCATCAGGAGTCAGTCAAGCGTGATTCATCCAATCATTCCGGATTCAGTCAAGCTTGTGTGATCCAATAAATCAGGATATTGTCAAGCGTGATTGATGCAATCCATCAGCAGTCAGTCAAGCGTGATTGATGCAATCAATCAGAGGTCAGTCAAACTTGATTGATTCAATCCATCAGGATTCAATAAAGTGGGATTAATCCAAATTGAAAGAAGTCAGTAAAGCGTGATTGATCCAATCCATCAGGAGTGTGTCTAGGGTGATTGTTGCAATCCATCAGGAATCATTCAAGCTTCATTGATCCAACGTAAAATGATTCAGTCCAGCGTGACTGATACAATCAATCAGGAGTCACTCAAGCGTGATTGATCCAATCAATCAGGAGTCTGTCAAGCGTGATTGATCCAATCATTCAGGAGTCAATCAAGCGTGATTCACCAATCAATCAGGATACAATCAAGCGTTATTGATCCAATCAATCAGCATTCAGTCAAGCTTGATTGATCCAATCTATCAGGAGTCAGTCAAGCGTGATTGTTCCATCATTGAGGATTCAGTCAAGCTTGTGTGATCCAATAAATCAGGAGTCTTTCAAGCGTGACTGATGTAATCCATCAGGAGTCTATCACGCGTGATTGATCCAATCCATCAGGAGACCGTCAAGTTGGATTGATACAATGTAAAAAGATTCAGTCAAGCATGATTGTTCCAATCAATCAGGACTCACTCACGCATGTTTGATCCAATCAATTTGGAGTCAGTCAAGTGTGATTGATCGAATCCATCAGGACTCAGTCAAGGGGATTTATCCTATCAATCAGGATACAGTAAAGCGTGATTAATCCCATCCATCAGGAGTCAGTCAAGCGTGATTGCTCCAATCAATCCTCATTCAGTGAAGCGTGATGGATCCAATCCATCAGGAGTCAGTCAAGCGTGATTGATCCAATCATTCAGGATTCAGTCAGGCTTGTGTGATCCAAAAATCAGGACTTGTCAAGCGTGATTGATCCAATCAATCAGCAGTGAGTCAAGCGGGATTGATCCAATATATCAGGAGCCAGTCAAACATGATTGATCCCATACATCAGGATTCAGTCAGGCGTGATTGATCCAAATTGGAAGGAGTCAGTAAAGCGTGATTGATCCAATCCATCAGGATTCTGTCCAACGTGATTGATCCAATGCATCAGGAGTCAGTCAAGCATGATTGATCCAAGCTAAAATGATTCAGTCCAGCCTGATAGATCCATTCAATCAGGAGTCAGTCAAGCGTGAATGATCAAATATATTATGAGTCACTCAAGCGTGATTGCCCAATCAAACAGGATTCAGTCAAGCATGATTGATCCAATCAATCAGGAGTCATTCAAACGTGATTGCTCCAGTCAATCACCATTCAGTGAAGCGTGATGGATGCAATAAATCAGGAGTCACTCAAGCGTGATTGATCCAATCACTCAGCATTCAGTCAAGCTTGTGTGATCCAATAAATCAGGATTCTGTCAAGCATGATTGATGCAATCAATCAGCAGTCAGTCAAACGTGATTGCTCCAATCCATGAGGATTAAGTCAAGCCTGATAGATCCGAATTGAAAAAAGTCAGTAAAGCGTGATTGACCCAATCCATCAGGAGTCTGTCAACCGTAATTGATCCAATCCATCAGGAGTGCGTCCAGCGTGATGGATCCAATATATCAGGAGTCAGTAAAGCGTGATGGATCCAATATATCAGTTGTGAGTCAAGCGTGATTGATCCAATACATCAGGCGCCAGTCAAGCATGATGGATCCAATCAATCTGGAGTCAGCCAAGCTTGATTGATCTAATCCATCAGGAGACAGTCTAGCGTGGTTGATCCAATATATCAGGAGTCACTCAAGCGTGATGACCAATCAATCAGCATTCAGACAAGAATGATGGATCCAATCAATCAGGAGTTGTTCAAGCGTGATTGCTCCAATCAATCATTATACAATGAAGCGTGATTGATCCAATCCATCAGGAGTCAGTCAAGCGTGATTCATCCAATCATTCCGGATTCAGTCAAGCTTGTGTGATCCAATAAATCAGGATATTGTCAAGCGTGATTGATGCAATCCATCAGCAGTCAGTCAAGCGTGATTGATGCAATCAATCAGAGGTCAGTCAAACGTGATTGATTCAATCCATCAGGATTCAATAAAGTGGGATTAATCCAAATTGAAAGAAGTCAGTAAAGCGTGATTGATCCAATCCATCAGGAGTGTGTCTAGGGTGATTGTTGCAATCCATCAGGAATCATTCAAGCTTCATTGATCCAACGTAAAATGATTCAGTCCAGCGTGACTGATACAATCAATCAGGAGTCACTCAAGCGTGATTGATCCAATCAATCAGGAGTCTGTCAAGCGTGATTGATCCAATCATTCAGGAGTCAATCAAGCGTGATTCACCAATCAATCAGGATACAATCAAGCGTTATTGATCCAATCAATCAGCATTCAGTCAAGCTTGATTGATCCAATCTATCAGGAGTCAGTCAAGCGTGATTGATCCATCATTGAGGATTCAGTCAAGCTTGTGTGATCCAATAAATCAGGAGTCTGTCAAGCGTGACTGATGTAATCCATCAGGAGTCTATCACGCGTGATTGATCCAATCCATCAGGAGACCGTCAAGTTGGATTGATACAATGTAAAAAGATTCAGTCAAGCATGATTGTTCCAATCAATCAGGACTCACTCACGCATGTTTGATCCAATCAATTTGGAGTCAGTCAAGTGTGATTGATCGAATCCATCAGGACTCAGTCAAGGGGATTTATCCTATCAATCAGGATACAGTAAAGCGTGATTAATCCCATCCATCAGGAGTCAGTCAAGCGTGATTGCTCCAATCAATCCTCATTCAGTGAAGCGTGATGGATCCAATCCATCAGGAGTCAGTCAAGCGTGATTGATCCAATCATTCAGGATTCAGTCAGGCTTGTGTGATCCAAACATCAGGACTTGTCAAGCGTGATTGATCCAATCAATCAGCAGTGAGTCAAGCGGGATTGATCCAATATATCAGGAGCCAGTCAAACATGATTGATCCCATACATCAGGATTCAGTCAGGCGTGATTGATCCAAATTGGAAGGAGTCAGTAAAGCGTGATTGATCCAATCCATCAGGAGTCTGTCCAACGTGATTGATCCAATGCATCAGGAGTCAGTCAAGCATGATTGATCCAAGCTAAAATGATTCAGTCCAGCCTGATAGACCCATTCAATCAGGAGTCAGTCAAGCGTGAATGATCAAATATATTATGAGTCACTCAAGCGTGATTGCCCAATCAAACAGGATTCAGTCAAGCATGATTGATCCAATCAATCAGGAGTCATTCAAACGTGATTGCTCCAGTCAATCATCATTCAGTGAAGCGTGATTGATGCAATAAATCAGGAGTCACTCAAGCGTGATTGATCCAATCACTCAGCATTCAGTCAAGCTTGTGTGATCCAATAAATCAGGATTCTGTCAAGCATGATTGATGCAATCAATCAGCAGTCTCAAACGTGATTGCTCCAATCCATGAGGATTAAGTCAAGCCTGATAGATCCGAATTGAAAAAAGTCAGTAAAGCGTGATTGACCCAATCCATCAGGAGTCTGTCAACCGTGATTGATCCAATCCATCAGGAGTGCGTCCAACGTGATGGATCCAATATATCAGGAGTCAGTAAAGCGTGATGGATCCAATATATCAGTTGTGAGTCAAGCGTGATTGATCCAATACATCAGGCGTCAGTCAAGCATGATGGATCCAATCAATCTGGAGTCAGCCAAGATTGATTGATCTAATCCATCAGGTGACAGTCTAGCGTGGTTGATCCAATATATCAGGAGTCACTCAAGCATGATGACCAATCAATCAGCATTCAGACAAGAATGATGGATCCAATCAATCAGGAGTTGTTCAAGCGTGATTGCTCCAATCAATCATTATACAATGAAGCGTGATTGATCCAATCCATCAGGAGTCAGTCAAGCGTGATTCATCCAATCATTCCGGATTCAGTCAAGCTTGTGTGATCCAATAAATCAGGATATTGTCAAGCGTGACTGATGCAATCCATCAGCAGTCAGTCAAGCGTGATTGATGCAATCAATCAGAGGTCAGTCAAACTTGATTGATTCAATCCATCAGGATTCAATAAAGTGGGATTAATCCAAATTGAAAGAAGTCAGTAAAGCGTGATTGATCCAATCCATCAGGAGTGTGTCTAGGGTGATTGTTGCAATCCATCAGGAATCATTCCAGCTTCATTGATCCAACGTAAAATGATTCAGTCCAGCGTGACTGATACAATCAATCAGGAGTCACTCAAGCGTGATTGATCCAATCAATCAGGAGTCTGTCAAGCGTGATTGATCCAATCACTCAGGAGTCAATCAAGCGTGATTCACCAATCAATCAGGATACAATCAAGCGTTATTGATCCAATCAATCAGCATTCAGTCAAGCTTGATTGATCCAATCTATCAGGAGTCAGTCAAGCGTGATTGTTCTATCATTGAGGATTCAGTCAAGCTTGTGTGATCCAATAAATCAGGAGTCTTTCAAGCGTGACTGATGTAATCCATCAGGAGTCTATCACGCGTGATTGATCCAATCCATCAGGAGACCGTCAAGTTGGATTGATACAATGTAAAATGATTCAGTCAAGCGTGATTGATCCAATCAATCAGGAGTCACTCACGCATGTTTGATCCAATCAATTTGGAGTCAGTCAAGTGTGATTGATCAAATCCATCAGGACTCAGTCAAGGGGATTTATCCTATCAATCAGGATACAGTAAAGCGTGATTAATCCAATCCATCAGGAGTCAGTCAAGCGTGATTGCTCCAATCAATCCTCATTCAGTGAAGCGTGATGGATCCAATCCATCAGGAGTCAGTCAAGCGTGATTGATCCAATCATTCAGGATTCAGTCAGGCTTGTGTGATCCAAAAATCAGGACTTGTCAAGCGTGATTGATCCAATCAATCAGCAGTGAGTCAAGCGGGATTGATCCAATATATCAGGAGCCAGTCAAACATGATTGATCCCATACATCAGGATTCAGTCAGGCGTGATTGATCCAAATTGGAAGGAGTCAGTAAAGCGTGATTGATCCAATCCATCAGGAGTCTGTCCAACGTAATTGATCCAATGCATCAGGAGTCAGTCAAGCATGATTGATCCAAGCAAAAATGATTCAGTCCAGCCTGATAGATCCATTCAATCAGGAGTCAGTCAAGCGTGAATGATCAAATATATTATGAGTCACTCAAGCGTGATTGCCCAATCAAACAGGATTCAGTCAAGCATGATTGATCCAATCAATCAGGAGTCATTCAAACGTGATTGCTCCAGTCAATCATCATTCAGTGAAGCGTGATTGATGCAATAAATCAGGAGTCACTCAAGCGTGATTGATCCAATCATTCAGCATTCAGTCAAGCTTGTGTGATCCAATAAATCAGGATTCTGTCAAGCGTGATTGATGCAATCCATCAGCAGTCAGTCAAACGTGATTGATCCAATCCATGAGGATTCAGTCAAGCATGATATATCCGAATTGAAAAAAGTCAGTAAAGCGTGATTGACCCAATCCATCAGGAGTCTGTCAACCGTGATTGATCCAATCCATCAGGAGTACGTCAAGCGTGATTGATCCAATACATCAGGAGTGCGTCAAGCGTGATGGATCCAATATATCAGGAGTCAGTCAAGCGTGATGGATCCAATATATCAGGAGTGCGTCAAGCGTGATGGATCCAATATATCAGCTGTGAGTCAAGCGTGATTGATCCAATACATCAGGCGTCAGTCAAGCGTGATTGATCCAATCAATCTGGAGTCAGCCAAGCTTGATTGATCTAATCCATCAGGAGACAGTCTAGCGTGGTTGATCCAATATATCAGGAGTCACTCAAGCGTGATGACCAATCAATCAGCATTCAGACAAGAATGATGGATCCAATCAATCAGGAGGCAGTCAAGCGTGATTGAACCAATCAATCAGGAGTCAGTCAAGCGTGATTGATGCCATCAATCCTGAGTCAGTGAAGCGGGATTGATCCAATCAATAAGGAGTCCGTCAAGCCTGATTGGTCCAATCCATCAGGAGTCCGTCATGTGTGATACATCCAATCCATCAGGAGTCAGTGAAGCGTGATTGATCCAATCCTTCAGGAGTCTGTCAAGCGTGGTTGATCCAATCTATCAGGAGTCACTCATTCGTGATTGACCAATCAATCAGCATTCAGTCAAGAATGATTGATCCAATCAATCAGGAGTCAGTCAAGCGTGATTGCTCCAATCAATCATTACACAATGAAGCGTGATTGATCCAATCCATCAGGAGTCAGTCAAGCGTGATTCATCCAATCATTCCGGATTCAGTCAAGCTTGTGTGATCCAATAAATCAGGATTTTGTCAAGCGTGATTGATGCAATCCATCAGCAGTCAGTCAAGCGTGATTGATGCAATCAATCAGAGGTCAGTCAAACGTGATTGATTCAATCCATCAGGATTCAATAAAGTGGGATTAATCCAAATTGAAAGAAGTCAGTAAAGCGTGATTGATCCAATCCATCAGGAGTGTGTCTAGGGTGATTGTTGCAATCCATCAGGAATCATTCAAGCTTCATTGATCCAACGTAAAATGATTCAGTCCAGCGTGACTGATACAATCAATCAGGAGTCACTCAAGCGTGATTGATCCAATCCATCAGGAGTCAGTCAAGCGTGATTGATCCAATCCTTCAGGAGTCAGTCAAGCATGATTGATCCAAACTAAAATGATTCAGTCAAGCGTGATTCATCCAATCAATCAGATGTGACCCAAGCGTGATTGATCCAATCCATCAGGAGACAGTCAAGCGTGATTGATCCAATCCATCAGGAGTCTGTCAAGCGTGCTTGATTCAATCCTTCATGAGTCATTCAAGCGTTATTAATCCAACCTAAAATGATTCAGTCAAGCCTGATTGATCCAATCCATCAGGAGTCAGTCAGGCGTGATTGATCCAATAATCAGGAGTAAGTCAATCTTGATTGTTCCAATCCATCATGAGTCACTCAAGCGTGCTTGATCCAGTCATTCAGGAGACTGTCAAGCGTGATTGATCTAATATAACAGGAGTCAGTCAAGCGTGATGGATCCAAACTGAAAGGATTCAATCAAGCTTGATTGATCCAATCCATCAGGAGTCAGTCATGCGTGATTGATCCTATCAATCAGTAGTCAGTCAAGCGTGATTGATCCAATCCATCAAGAGTCAGTCAAGCGTGATTGATCCAATCAATCAGGAATCCTTCAAGCGTGATTGATCCAAACTGTCTGGATTCAGTCAACCTGCATTCCGCCAGGGAAAAATGTGCTGGGCAACAAACCTCAGCCCCAATGCGTCTCTGCTCAGGATAGCAACGATTGCCTCGTTCTCACCCAGCCCTATGCTCCCCATTGGGCCTAGGAAAATCCTTGTTCCCTCTGAATCCATGGGAACTGCTGCTTTGATGCTGGTCTCCGCAGCCTTAAACCAACACCAAACGTGTTCTCCTTCGGGGCGAAGGCTGATATGGCAGGAAAAGGCCTTGTTTGGACAGGCCACAGCAACCCAACATTAGCCAAAATAGAGAGACCCACCTTTGTCCTATCGATGAAACGACACAATCTCGCTTCTGGAAGCTGCATTCTGCAAAGGAAAACAATGCTCGGGGAACAAACCTCAGCCCCAATGCGTCTTTGCACAAGAAAGCAACGCTTGCCTATTTCTCACCTAGCCCTCTGCTGCCCTTAGTGCCAAGGAGGGTCTTGGCTGTCTGTGGCTCTGTGGGCACTGCTGCTTGGCTGCTGGTCTCAGCAGCCTGAAGCCAACAGCAAACGTGTTCTCCTTCGGAGAGAAGGCGGATTTGGCAGGAAAAGGCCTTGCTTGCACAGTCCCTATCAACCCACCCTTAACCAGCTAGGGAGGGGCCCACCCAGGTCCTATCACCGAAACGGCACAAAAATGCTTCCTGGAAGCTGCATTCTGCCAAGGAAAACTATGCTCGGGGAACAAACCTCATCCCCACTGCGTCTTTGCTCAGGAAAGCAACGCTTGCCTAGTTCTCACCCAGCCCTATGCTCCCCATAAGTTCTAGGAAGGTCTGTGTTGCCTCGGAATCCATGGGAACTGCTGCTTGGATGGTGGTCTCTGCAGGCTTAACCCAACCCCAAACATGTTCTCCTTCGAGGAGAAGGGTGATTTGGCAGGAAAAGGCCTTGTTTGCACAGGCCACAGGAACCCAACTTTAGCCAAATAGGGAGAGGCCCAACTTGGTCCTGTCAAAGAAACGTCACAAAACTCGCGTGTGGAAGCTGTATTCTGCAAAGGAAAAGTGTGCTCGGGGAACAAACTTCAGCCCCATTGCCTCTTTGCACAAGAAAGCAACGCTTGCCAATTTCTCACCTAGCCCTCTGCTCCCCATAGTGGCAAGGAGGGTCTTGGCTGTCTCTGGTTCTGTGGTCACTATTGCTTGGCTGCTGGTCTCAGCAGCCTGAAACCAACACCAAACGTGTTCTCCCTCAGTGAAAAGGTTGATTTGGCACGAAAAGGCTTTGTTTGAACAGCCCCCAGCAACGCACCAATCAATCAAAATACAGTCAAGCGTGATTGATCCAATCAATCAGGAGTCCGTCAAGCGTGATTGATCCAATCAGTCAGGAGTCAGTCAAGCTTCATTGATCCAAACTAAAATGATTCATTCCAGCATGATTGATGCAATCCATCAGGAGTCAGTCAAGCGTGGTTGATCCAATATATCAGGAGTCGCTCAAGCGTGATTGACCATTCAATCAGGATTCATTCAAGCGTGATTGATCCAATCCATTAGGAGTCAGTCAAGCATGATTGATCCAATCCATCAGGCTTCCGTCAAGCGTGATTGATCCAATCCATCAGGATATATTCAAGCGTGATTGATGCCACCAATCCTGAGTCAGTGAAGCGGGATTGATCCAATCCATCAGGAGTCCGTCAAGCGGAATTGATCCAATACATCAGGAGTCCGTCAGGTGTGATTGATCAAATCAATCAGGCTTGCGTCAAGCGTGATTGATCCAATAAATCATGAGTCAGTCAAGAGTGATTGAACCAATCCATCAAGTGTCAGTCTAGCTTGACTGATCCAATCCATCTGGAGTCTGTCAACCGTGATTGATCCAATCCATCAGGAGCCAGTCAAGCTTGACTGATCCAATCCATCAGGAGTCTGTCAACCGTGATTGATCCAATCCATCAGGAGCCAGTCAAGCTTGATTGATGCAACCTAAAAAAGTTCAGTCCAGCGTGATTGATCCAATCAAGCAGGAGACACTCAAGCGTGATTAATCTAATATATAAGGAGACACTCAAGCGTGATTGCTCCAATCAATCATCATTCACTGAAGTGTAATTGATCCAATCAATCAGGAGTCTGTTAAGCGTGATTGAACAAATCATTCAGGATTCATTCAAGTTTGTGTGATCCAATAAATCAGGATTATCTGAAGCGTGATTGATGCAATCCATCAGCAGTCAGTCAAGCGTGATTGATCCAAGCAATCAGGAGTCAGTCAAACGTGATTGATACAATCCATCAGGATTCAGTCTAGCGTGATTGATCCAAATTGAAAGAAGTCATTAAAGCTTAATTGATCCAATTCATCAGGAGTCTGTCAAGCGTGATTAATGCAATCCATCAGGAGTCAGTCAAGCTTGATTGATCGAACCTAAAATGATTCAGTCCAGCGTAATTGATCCAATCACTCAGGAGTCAGTCAAGCGTGATTGATCCAATATATCAGGCGTCACTCAAGCATGATTGACCAATCAATCAGGATTCAGTCAAGCGTGATTGATCCAATCCATCAGGAGTCAGTCAAGCGTGATTGATCCAATCAATCAGGAGCAATCAAGCGTGATTTATCCAATCCATCAGGTCAGTCAACCGTGATTGATCCAATCATTCAGGAGTCAAGCGTAATTGACCCTAAATAAAATGATTCCGACTAGCTGGATTCATCCAATCCATCAGGAATCAGTCAAGTTGGATTGATGCAATCCATCAGGAATCAGTCAAACGTGATTTATCCAGTAAATTATTAGACAGTCAATCGTGATTGATCCAATAAATCAGGAGTCAGTAATGCATTATTGTTCCAATCAATCAAGAGTCAGTCAAGCGTGATTGATCGAATCAATCAGCATTCAGCCAAGCATGATTGATCCAATCCATCAAGAGTAGGTCAAGCGTGATTACTCCAATCAATCATCATTCAGTGAAGCGTGATTAATCCAATCAATCAGGAGTCAGTCAAGCGTGATTGATCCAATCATTCAGGATTCAGTCAAGCTTGTGTGACCCAATAAATCAGGATTCCGTCACGAGTGATTGATGCAATCAATCAGGATACAGTCAAGCTTGTGTGATCCAATCAAGCAGGATTCTGTCAATCCTGATTGATGCAATCCATCAGGACTTAGTCAAGCATGATTGATCCTTTCATTCAGAATCCAGTCAATCTTGTGTGATCCAATAAATCAGGAGTCGGTCAAGCGTGATTGATGCAATTAATCAGCAGTGAGTCAAGCGTGATTGATCCAATCAATCAGGAGGCATTGAAGCGGGATTAATCCAATCCATCAGGATTAAGTCAAGCGTGATTATTCGAAATATAAAGAAGTCAGTAAACCGTGATTGATCCAATCCATCAGGAGTCTGTCAAGCGTGATTGATCCAATTCATCAGGAGTTAGTCAAGCTTTTTTGATCCAAGCCAAAATGATTCAGTCCAGCGTCATTGATCCAATCAATCACGAGTCAGTCAAATGTGATTGATCCAATATATCAGGAGCCAATCAAACGTGATTGACCAATCAATCAGGATTCAGTCAAGCGTGATTGATCCAATACATCAGGAGTCAGTCAAGCCTGATTGATCCAATCAATCAGGAGTTAGCCAAGATTGAATGATCTAATCCATCAGGAGACAGTGAAGCGTGATTGATTAAATATATCAGGAGTCACTCAAGCGTCATTGACCAATCAATCAGCATTCAGTCAAGCATGCCTGATCCAATCAATCAGAAGTCAGTCAAACGTGGTTGCTCCAATCAATCATCATTCAGTGAAGCGAGCTTGATCCAATCCATCAGGAGTCAGTCAAGCGTGATTGATCCAATCATTGAGGATTCAGTCAAGCTTGTGTGTTCCAATAAATCAGGATTCTGTCAAGCGTGATTGATGCAATCATTCAGCAGTCTTTCAAGCGTGACTGATCCAATCAATCAGGTATCAGTCAAGTGTGATTGATCCAATCATTCAGGATTCAGTCAAGCTTGTGTGATCCAATAAATCAGGATTCTCTCAAGCGTGACTGATGTAATCCTCCAGGATTCAGTCCAGCGTGATTGATCCAATCCATCAGATGTCCGTCAAGCATGATGGATCCAATCCATCAGGAGTCTGTCAAGCTGATGGATCCAATCAATCAGCATTCAGGCAAGTGTGATGGATCAGGTCAGTCAGCATTCAGTCAAGCATGATTTATAAATCCATCAGGAGTCAGTCAAGCGTCATTGCTCCAATCCATCATCATTCAGTGAAGTGTGATGGATCCAATCAATCAGGAGTCAGTCAAGCGTGATTGATCCAATCATTCAGGAGTCAGTCAAACGTGATTGATCCAATCCATCAGGATTCAGTCAGGAGTGATTGATCCAAATTGGACAAGTCAGTAAAGCGTGATTGATCCAATTCATCAGGAGTCAGTCAAGCGTTATTGATCCAAGCTAAAATGATTCAGTCCAGGGATATAGATCCAATCACTCAGGAGTCAGTCAAGCGTGATTGATCCAATATATTATGAGTTACTCAAGCGTGATTGATCCAATCATTCAGGATTCAGTCAAGCGTGATTGATCCAATCCATCAGGATTCAGTCAAGCGTGATTGATGCAATCAGTCCTGAGTCAGTGAAGCGTGAATAATCTATCCATCAGGAGTCAGTCAAGCATGATTGATCCCATCCATCAGGAGACAGTCAAGCGTGATTGATCCCATCCATCAGGAGTCAGTCAAGCATAATTGATCCAATAAATCATGAGTCAGTGAAACATGATTGATGCAATCAATCAGGAGTCCGTCAAGCCTGATTGATCCAATCCATCAGGAGTCTGCAAGGGTGATTGATCCAATAATCAGGAGTCAGTCAAGCTAGACTTATCCAAAATAAAAAGATTCAGTCAAGTGTGGTAGATCCAATCAATCAGGACTAAGTCAAGCGTGATTGATCCAATCAATCAGGATTCACTCAATCGTGATTGATCCAATCCATCAGGAGTCAGTCAAGCGTGATTGATCTATCCATAAGGAGTCAGTCAACCGTAATTGATCCAATCATTCGAGAGTCCTTCAAGCATATTGATCCAATCATTCAGGATTCCGTCATTCGTGATTGATCCAACCTGTCAGGAATCAGTCAAGCGTGATTGATATATCCATCAGGAGTCAGTCAAGTGTGATTCATCCAAAGTTAAAGGATTCAGTCAAGCGTGATTGATCCAATCAATCAGGAGTCGGACAAGCGTGATTGATGCAATCCATCAGGAGTAAGTCAACCGTGATTGATCCAATCTGTCAGGAGGCAGTCAAGCGTGATTGATCCAATCAGTCAATACTCAGTCAAGATTGATTGATCCAATCAATCAGGAGTCAGTCAAGCGTGATTGATCCAATCCATCATGAGTCAGTCAAGCGTGCTTGATCCAGTCATTCAGAAGTCTGTCAAGCGTGATTGATCCAATATATCAGGAGTCAGTCAAGCCTGATTGATCCAAACTAAAAGTATTCAATCAAGCTTGATTGATCCAATCCATCAGGAGTCAGTCAAGCGTGATTCATCCCAACTAAGAGGATTCAGTCAAGCGTGATTGATCCAATCCATCAGGATTCAGTCAAGCGTGATAGTTGCAATGAATCAGGAGTCAGTCAAGCGTGATTGATCCAAACAAAAATTATTCAGTCAAGCATGATTGATCCAAACAGTCAGGACTCAGTCAAGATTGATTGATCCAATCCATCAGGAGTCAGTCATGCGTGATTGTTCCAATCCAACTAGAGTCAATCAAGCGTGATTGATCCAATCAATCTGCAATCCTTCAAGCGTTATTGATCCAAACTGTCTGGATTCTGTCAAGCTGCATTCCGCCAGGGAAAAATGTGCTGGGCAACAAACCTCAGCCCCAATGCGTCTCCGCTCAGGAAAGCAACGATTGCCTCGTTCTCACCCAGCCCTATGCTCCCCATTGGGCCTAGGAAAATCCTTGTTCCCTCTGAATCCATGGGAACTGCTGCTTTGATGCTGGTCTCCGCAGCCTTAAACCAACACCAAACGTGTTCTCCTTCGGGGCGAAGGCTGATATGGCAGGAAAAGGCCTTGTTTGGACAGGCCACAGCAACCCAACTTTAGCCAAAATAGAGAGACCCACCTTTGTCCTATCGATGAAACGACACAATCTCGCTTCTGGAAGCTGCATTCTGCAAAGGAAAACAATGCTCGGGGAACAAACCTCAGCCCCAATGCGTCTTTGCACAAGAAAGCAACGCTTGCCTATTTCTCACCTAGCCCTCTGCTGCCCTTAGTGCCAAGGAGGGTCTTGGCTGTCTGTGGCTCTGTGGGCACTGCTGCTTGGCTGCTGGTCTCAGCAGCCTGAAGCCAACAGCAAACGTGTTCTCCTTCGGAGAGAAGGCGGATTTGGCAGGAAAAGGCCTTGCTTGCACAGTCCCTATCAACCCACCCTTAACCAGCTAGGGAGGGGCCCACCCAGGTCCTATCACCGAAACGGCACAAAAATGCTTCCTGGAAGCTGCATTCTGCCAAGGAAAACTATGCTCGGGGAACAAACCTCATCCCCACTGCGTCTTTGCTCAGGAAAGCAACGCTTGCCTAGTTCTCACCCAGCCCTATGCTCCCCATAAGTTCTAGGAAGGTCTGTGTTGCCTCGGAATCCATGGGAACTGCTGCTTGGATGGTGGTCTCTGCAGGCTTAACCCAACCCCAAACATGTTCTCCTTCGAGGAGAAGGGTGATTTGGCAGGAAAAGGCCTTGTTTGCACAGGCCACAGGAACCCAACTTTAGCCAAATAGGGAGAGGCCCAACTTGGTCCTGTCAAAGAAACGTCACAAAACTCGCGTGTGGAAGCTGTATTCTGCAAAGGAAAAGTGTGCTCGGGGAACAAACTTCAGCCCCATTGCCTCTTTGCACAAGAAAGCAACGCTTGCCAATTTCTCACCTAGCCCTCTGCTCCCCATAGTGGCAAGGAGGGTCTTGGCTGTCTCTGGTTCTGTGGTCACTATTGCTTGGCTGCTGGTCTCAGCAGCCTGAAACCAACACCAAACGTGTTCTCCCTCAGTGAAAAGGTTGATTTGGCACGAAAAGGCTTTGTTTGAACAGCCCCCAGCAACGCACCAATCAATCAAAATACAGTCAAGCGTGATTGATCCAATCAATCAGGAGTCCGTCAAGCGTGATTGATCCAATCAGTCAGGAGTCAGTCAAGCTTCATTGATCCAAACTAAAATGATTCATTCCAGCATGATTGATGCAATCCATCAGGAGTCAGTCAAGCGTGGTTGATCCAATATATCAGGAGTCGCTCAAGCGTGATTGACCATTCAATCAGGATTCAGTCAAGCGTGATTGATCCAATCAATCAGGAGTCCGTCAAGCGTGTTTGATTCAATCATTCAGGAGTCATTCAAGCTTCATTGATACAAACTAAAATGATTCATTCCAGCATGATTGATCCAATCAATCAGCAGTCAGTCAAGCATGGTTGATCCAATCCATCAGGAGTCGCTCAAGCGTGATTGACCAATCAATCAGGATTCGGTCAGGCGTGATTGATCCAATCAATCATGAGTCTGACAAGCGTGATTGATTCAATCATATAGGAGTCATTCACGCTTCATTGATCCAATCTAAAATGATTCAGTCCAGCATGATTGATCCAAACAATCAGGAGTCAGTCAAGCATGGTTGATGCAATATATCAGGAGTCGCTCAAGCGTGATTGACCAATCAATCAGGATTCAGTCAAGCGTGATTGATCCAATAAATTAGGAGTCAGTCAAGCATGATTGGTCCAATCCATCATGCTTCCTTCAAGCGTGATTGAACCAATCCATCAGGATTTATTGAAGCGTGATTGATGCCACCAATCCTGAGTCAGTGAAGCGAGGTTGATCCAATCCATCAGGAGTTCGTCAAGCGGAATTGATCCAATACATCAGGAGTCCGTCAGGAGTTATTGATGCAATCCATCAGGAGTCAGACCAGCGTGATTGATCTAATCCATCAGGAGTCTGTCAACCATGATTGATCCAATCCAACAGGAGCCAGTCAAGCTTGATTCATCCACCTAAAATGATTCAGACCAGTGTGATTGATCCAATCAGCCAGGAGAGAGTCATGCGTGATTGATGAAATATATAAGGAGACACTCAAGCGTGATTGCTCCAATCAATCATCATTTAGTGAAGCGTGATTGATCCAATTTATCAGGAGTCTGTCAAGCGTGGTTGATCCAATATTTCAGGATTCAGTCAAGCTTGTGTGATCCAATAAATCAGGAGTCTGTCAATCGTGACTGATGTAATCCATCAGGAGTCTGTCACGCATGATTTATCCAATCCATCAGGGGTACATCAAGTTTGATTGATCCAACGTAAAATGATTCAGTCTAGCATGATTGATTCAGTCATTCAGGAGTCACTCACGAGTGTTTGATCCAATCAATTTGGAGTCAGTCAAGCGTGATTGATCCAATCATTCAGGTTTAAGTCAAGCTTGTGTGATCCAATAAATCAGGATTTTGTCAAGCGTGATTGATGCAATCAATCAGGATACATACAAGCTTGTGTGATCCTATCAATCAGGATTCCGTCAATACATCAAGAGTTAGTCAAGCGTGATTGATCCTATCATTCAGGATCCGTTAAAGCTTGTGTCATCCAATAAATCAGTATTATGTCAAGCGTGATTGATGCAATCCATCAGGAGTCACTCAAGCTTGATTGATCGAACCTAAAAGGATTCAGTCCAGCTTGATCCAATCAATCAGGAGTCAGTCAAGCGTGATTGATCCAATTCATCAGGAGTCAGTCAAGCGTGATTGACCAATCAATCAGGATTCAGTCAAGCGTGATTGATCCAATCCATCAGGAGTGAGTCAAGCGTGATTGATCCAATCCATCAGGAGTCAGTAAGGCGTGATTGATCCAATCCATCAGGAGTCAGTAAGGCGTGATTGATCCAATACATCAGGAGTCAGTCAAGCGTGATTGATGCCACCAATCCTGAGTCAGTGAAGCGTGATTGATCCAATCCATCAGGAGTCCGTAAAGGGTGATTGATCCAATACATCAGGAGTCCGTCAAGCATGATTGATGCAATATATCAGGAGTCACTCATGCGTGATTGATCCAATTCATCAGGAGGCTGTCAAGCATGGTTGATCCAATATTCCAGGATTCAATCAAGCTTGTGTGATCCAGACATTCAAGCGTGATTGATCCAATATATCAGGAGTCAGTCAAACATGATTGATCCCATACATCAGGATTCAGTCAGGCGTGATTGATCCAAATTGGAAGGAGTCAGTAAAGCGTGATTGATCCAATCCATCAGGAGTCGGTCAGAGTGAAGATGCAATCCATCAGGAGTCACTCAAGCTTGATTGATCAAACCTAAAATGATTCAGTCCAGCGTGATTGATCCAATCAATCAGGAGTTAGTTAAGCGTGATTGATTAAATCCATCAGGAGTCAGTCAAGCGTGATTGACCAATCAATCAGGATTCAGTCAAGCGTGATTGATCCAATCCTTCAGGAGTGAGTCATGCGTGATTGATCCAATCAATCAGGAGTCAATTAAGCGTGATAGATTCAATCCATCAGGAGTCAGTCAAGCGTGATTGATGCCATCAATCCTGAGTCAGTGAAGCGTGATTGATCCAATCCATCAGGAGTCCGTCAAGCGTGATTGATCCAATCCATCAGGAGTCCATCAAGCATGATTGATCCAATATATCAGGAGTCACACTTGCGTGATTGATCCAATCTAACAGGTGTTTGTCAATCGTGATTGATCCAATCAATCAGGAGTCTGTCATGCTTGATTGATCGAACCTAAAATGATTCAGTCTAGCGTGACTGATCCAATCAATCAGGAGTCAGTCAAGAGTGATTGATCCAATAAATCAAGAATCAGCCAAGCTTGAATGATCTAATCCATCAGGAGACAGTCATGAGTGATTGATCCAATATATCAGTAGTCACTCAAACGTGATTGACAAATCAATCACCATCAGTCAAGCATGATTGATCCAATCAATCAGGAGTCAGTCAAACGTGATTGCTCCAATCAATCATCATTCAGTGAAGCATTATTGATCCAATCAATCCAGAGTCTCTCAAGCGTGATTGATCCAATCATTCAGGATTCAGTCAAGCTTGTGTGATCCAATAAATCAGGAGTCTGTCAAGCGTGATTGATGCAATCAATCAGCAGTCAGTCAATCGTGATTGATCCAATACATCAGGAGTCAGTCAAAAGTGATTTATCCAATCCATGAGGATTCACTCAAGCGTGATAGATCCAAATTGAAAAAAGTCAGTAAAGCGTGATTGATCCAATCCATCAGGAGTCTGTCAACCATGATTGATCCAATCCATCAGGAGTCAGTCAAACTTGACTGATCGAAAATAAAATGATTTACTCCAGCATGATTGATTCAATCCATCAGGATTCAGTCAAGCGTGATTGATCCAATCCATCATGAGTCCGTCAAGTTTGATTGATCCAACGTAAAAAGATTCACTCAGGCGTGATTGATCCAATCAATCAGGCGTCTGTCAGGCATGCTTGATAAAATCCTTCAGAAGACAGTCAAGCTTGATTGGTCCAAACTGAAATGATTCAGTCAGGCCTGATTGATCCAGTCAATCAGGAGTCACTGAAGCGTGATTGACCCAAAATGAAATGATACAGTCTACCTGGATTCATCCAATCCATCAGGATTCAGTCAAGCGGAATTGATCCAATCCATCAGGAGTCAGACAAACGTGATTGATCCAAACAATCATGAGATAGTCAAGCGTGACTTATCCATTCTATCAAGAGTCATTCAAGCGTGATTGATTGAATCAATCAGGACTCAGTCAAGCGTGATTCATCCAATCAATCAGGATACACTAAAGCGTGATTAATCCAATCCATCAGGAGTCAATCAAGCGTGACTGCTCCAATCAATCATCATTCAGTCAAGCGTGATTGATCCAATCAATCAGGAGTCAGTCAAACGTGATTGATTCAATCCATCAGGATTCAATAAAGTGGGATTAATCCAAATTGAAAGAAGTCAGTAAAGCGTGATTGATCCAATCCATCAGGAGGCTGTCAAGCGTGATAGATGCAATCCATCAGGAATCATTCAAGCTTGATTGAACCAACGTAAAATGATTCAGTGCAGCGTGACTGATACAATCAATCAGGAGTCACTCAAGCGTGATTGATCCAATCAATCAGGATTCTGTCAAACGTGATTGATCCAATCAATCAGGAGTCACTCAAGTGTCATTCACCAATCAATCAGGATTCAGTCAAGCGTGATTGATCCAATCAATCAGCATTCCGTCAAGCGTGATTGATCCAATCTATCAGGAGTCAGTCAAGCGTGATTGATCCAATCATTCAGGATTCACTCAAGCTTGTGTGATCCAATAAATCAGGAGTCTGTCAAGCGTGATGATGTAATCCATCAGGAGTCAGTCGCACATGATTTATCCAATCCATCATTATTACATCAAGTTTGATTGATCCAACGTAAAATGATTCAGTCAAGGGTGATTGATCCAATCAATCAGGAGTCACTCACGCGTGTTTGATCCAATCAATTGGAGTCAGTCAAGTGTGATTGATCCAATCCATCAGGCGTCTGTGAAGCGTGCTTGATAAAATCCTTCAGAAGTCAGTCAAGCTTGATTGATCCAACCTAAAAAGATTCAGTCAAGCGTGATTGATGCAGTCAATCAGGAGTCACTCAAACGTGATTGAACCAAAATAAAATGATTCCGTCCAGCTGGATTCATCCAATCCATCAGGATTCAGTCAAGCGTGATTGATCCAATCCATCAGGAGTCTGTCAAGCGTGCTTGATCCAATCCTTCAGGAGTCAGTCAAGCGTCATAGATCCAACATAAAATGATTCAGTCAAGCGTGATTGATCCAATCAATCAGGATACAGTAGAGCGTGATTGATCCAATCCATCAGGAGTCAGTCAAGCGTGATGGCTCTAATCAATCATCATTCAGTCAAGCATGATTGATCCAATCAATCAGGAGTCAGTCAAACGTGATTGATTCAATCCATCAGGATTCAATAAAGTGTGATTAATCCAAATTGAAAGAAGTCAGTAAAGCGTGATTGATCCAATCCATCAGGAGGCTGTCAAGCGTGATAGATGCAATCCATCAGGAATCATTCAAGCTTGATTGATCCAACGTAAATCGATTCAGGCCAGCGTGACTTATACAATCAATCAGGAGTCACTCAAGCGTGATTGATCCAATCACTCAGGAGTCAATCAAGTGTGATTCACCAATCAATCAGGATACAATCTATCATTATTGATCCAATCAATCAGCATTCAGTCAAGCTTGATTGATCCAATCTATCAGGAGTCAGTCAAGCGTGATTGATCCAATCATTCAGGATTGAGTCAAGCCTGTGTGACCCAATAAATCAGGAGTCTGTCAAGCGTGACTGATGTAATCCATCAGGAGTCTATCACGTGTGATTGATCCAATCCATCAGGAGACCGTCAAGTTGGATTGATACAATGTAAAATGATTCAGTCAAGCGTGATTGATCCAATCAATCAGGAGTCACTCACGCATGTTTGATCCAATCAATTTGGAGTCAGTCAAGTGTGATTTATCGAATCCATCAGGCGTCTGTCAAGTGTGCTTGATAAAATACTTCAGAAGTCAGTCAAGCTTGATTGATCCAACCTAAAATGATTCAGTCAAGTGTGATTGATCCAGTCAATCAGGAGTCACTCAAGCGTGATTGACCCAAAATAAAATGATTCCGTCCAGCTGGATTCATCCAATCCATCAGGATTCAGTCAAGCGTGATTGATCCAATCCATCAGGAGTCAGTCAAACGTGATTGATCCAATCAATCATGAGACAGTCAAGCGTCATTGATCCAATCAATCAGGAGTCAGTAATGTGTAATTGTTCCAAGTCAATCAAGAGTCAGTCAAGCATGATTGATCAAATCCATCAGGACTCAGTCAAGGGGATTTCTCCTATCAATCAGGATACAGTAAAGCGTGATTAATCCCATCCATCAGGAGTCAGTCAAGCGTGATTGCTCCAATCAATCCTCATTCAGTGAAGCGTGATGGATCCAATCCATCAGGAGTCAGTCAAGCGTGATTGATCCAATCATTCAGGATTCAGTCAGGCTTGTGTGATCCAAAAATCAGGACCTGTCAAGCGTGATTGATCCAATCAATCAGCAGACATTCAAGCGTTATTGATCCAATATATCAGGAGTCAGTCAAACATGATTGATCCCATACATCATGATTCAGTCAGGCGTGATTGATCCAAATTGGAAGGAGTCAGTAAAGCGTGATTGATCCAATCCATCAGGAGTCGGTCAGAGTGAAGATGCAATCCATCAGGAGTCACTCAAGCTTGATTGATCAAACCTAAAATGATTCAGTCCAGCGTGATTGATCCAATCAATCAGGAGTTAGTTAAGCGTGATTGATTAAATCCATCAGGAGTCAGTCAAGCGTGATTGACCAATCAATCAGGATTCAGTCAAGCGTGATTGATCCAATCCTTCAGGAGTGAGTCAAGCGTGATTGATCCAATCATTCAGGAGTCAATTAAGCGTGATAGATTCAATCCATCAGGAGTCAGTCAAGCGTGATTGATGCCATCAATCCTGAGTCAGTGAAGCGTGATTGATCCAATCCATCAGGAGTCCATCAAGCGTGATTGATCCAATCCATTAGGAGTCCATCAAGCATGATTGATCCAATATATCAGGAGTCACACTTGCGTGATTAATCCAATCTAACAGGTGTTTGTCAATCGTGATTGATCCAATCAATCAGGAGTCTGTCATGCTTGATTGATCGAACCTAAATTGATTCAGTCTAGCGTGACTGATCCAATCAATCAGGAGTCAGTCAAGAGTGATTGATCCAATAAATCAAGAATCAGCCAAGCTTGAATGATCTAATCCATCAGGAGACAGTCATGCGTGATTGATCCAATATATCAGTAGTCACTCAAACGTGATTGACAAATCAATCACCAACAGTCAAGCATGATTGATCCAATCAATCAGGAGTCAGTCAAACGTGATTGCTCCAATCAATCATCATTCAGTGAAGCATTATTGATCCAATCAATCCGGAGTCTCTCAAGCGTGATTGATCCAATCATTCAGGATTCAGTCAAGCTTGTGTGATCCAATAAATCAGGAGTCTGTCAAGCGTGATTGATGCAATCAATCAGCTGTCAGTCAATCGTGATTGATCCAATACATCAGGAGTCAGTCAAAAGTGATTTATCCAATCCATGAGGATTCAGTCAAGCGTGATAGATCCAAATTGAAAACAGTCAGTAGCGTGATTGATCCAATCCATCAGGAGTCTGTCAACCATGATTCATCCAATACATCAGGAGTCAGTCAAGCTTGATTGATCGAAAATAAAATGATTTACTCCAGCGTGATTGATCCAATCCATCAGGATTCAGTCATGCGTGATTGATCCAAATCATCATGAATCCGTCAAGATTGATTGATCCAACGTAAAAAGATTCACTCAAGCGTGATTGATCCAATCAATCAGGCGTCCGTCAAGCATGCTTGATAAAATCCTTCAGAAGACAGTCAAGCTTGATTGGTCCAAACTGAAATGATTCAGTCAGGCCTGATTGATCCAGTCAATCAGGAGTCACTCAAGCGTGATTGACCCAAAATAAAATGATACCGTCTACCTGGATTCATCCAATCCATCAGGATTCAGTCAAGCGGAATTGATCCAATCCATCAGGAGTCAGACAAACGTGATTGATCCAAACAATCATGAGATAGTCAAGCGTGACTAATCCATTCTATCAAGAGTCATTCAAGCGTGATTGATTGAATCAATCAGGACTCAGTCAAGCGTGATTCATCCAATCAATCAGGATACACTAAAGCGTAATTAAACCAATCCATCAGGAGTCAATCAAGCATGACTGCTCCAATCAATCATCATTCAGTCAAGCGTGATTGATCCAATCTATCAGGAGTCAGTCAAGCGTGATTGATCCAATCATTCAGGATTCAGTCAAGCCTGTGTGATCCAATAAATCAGGAGTCTGTCAAGCGTGACTGATGTAATCCATCAGGAGTCAGTCGCACATGATTTATCCAATCCATCATTATTACATCAAGTTTGATTGATCCAACGTAAAATGATTCAGTCAACGGTGATTGATCCCATCAATCAGGAGTCACTCACGCGTGTTTGATCCAATCAATTTGGAGTCAGTCAAGTGTGATTGATCCAATCCATCAGGCGTCTGTGAAGCGTGCTTGATAAAATCCTTCAGAAGTCAGTCAAGCTTGATTGATCCAACCTAAAAAGATTCAGTCAAGCGTGATTGATGCAGTCAATCAGGAGTCACTCAAGCGTGATTGAACCAAAATAAAATGATTCCGTCCAGCTGGATTCATCCAATCCATCAGGATTCAGTCAAGCGTGATTGATCCAATCCATCAGGAGTCTGTCAAGCGTGCTTGATCCAATCCTTCAGGTGTCAGTCAAGCGTCATAGATCCAACATACAATGATTCAGTCAAGCGTGATTGATCCAATCAATCAGGATACAGTAGAGCGTGATTGATCCAATCCATCAGGAGTCAGTCAAGCGTGATTGCTCCAATCAATCATCATTCAGACAAGCATGATTGATCCAATCAATCAGGAGTCAGTCAAACGTGATTGATTCAATCCATCAGGATTCAATAAAGTGTGATTAATCCAAATTGAAAGAAGTCAGTAAAGCGTGATTGATCCAATCCATCAGGAGTCTGTCAAGCGTGATAGATGCAATCCATCAGGAATCATTCAAGCTTGATTGATCCAACGTAAATCGATTCAGGCCAGCGTGACTTATACAATCAATCAGGAGTCACTCAAGCGTGATTGATCCAATCACTCAGGAGTCAATCAAGTGTGATTCACCAATCAATCAGGATACAATCAAGCATTATTGATCCAATCAATCAGCATTCAGTCAAGCGTGATTGATCCAATCTATCAGGAGTCAGTCAAGCGTGATTGATCCAATCATTCAGGATTGAGTCAAGCCTGTGTGACCCAATAAATCAGGAGTCTGTCAAGCGTGACTGATGTAATCCATCAGGAGTCTATCACGTGTGATTGACCCAATCCATCAGGAGACCGTCAAGTTGGATTGATACAATGTAAAATGATTCAGTCAAGCGTGATTGATCCAATCAATCAGGAGTCACTCACGCATGTTTGATCCAATCAATTTGGAGTCAGTCAAGTGTTCTTGATCGAATCCATCAAGCGTCTGTCAAGTGTGCTTGATAAAAACCGTCAGAAGTCAGTCAAGCTTGATTGATCCATCCTAAAATGATTCAGTCAAGTGTGATTGATCCAGTCAATCCGGAGTCACTCAAGCGTGATTGACCCAAAATAAAATGATTCCGTCCAGCTGGATTCATCCAATCCATCAGGATTCAGTCAAGCGTGATTGATCCAATCCATCAGGAGTCAGTCAAACGTGATTGATCCAATCAATCATGAGACAGTCAAGCGTGATTGATCCAATCAATCAGGAGTCAGTAATGTGTAATTGTTCCAATCAATCAAGAGTCAGTCAAGCATGATTGATCAAATCCATCAGGACTCAGTCAAGGGGATTTATCCTATCAATCAGGATACAGTAAAGCGTGATAAATCCCATCCATCAGGAGTCAGTCAAGCGTGATTGCTCCAATCAATCCTCATTCAGTGAAGCGTGATGGATCCAATCCATCAGGAGTCAGTCAAGCGTGATTGATCCAATCATTCAGGATTCAGTCAGGCTTGTGTGATCCAAAAATCAGGACTTGTCAAGCGTGATTGATCCAATCAATCAGCAGTGAGTCAAGCGGGATTGATCCAATATATCAGGAGCCAGTCAAACATGATTGATCCCATACATCAGGATTCAGTCAGGCGTGATTGATCCAAATGACCCAATCATCAGGAGACCGTCAAGTTGGATTGATACAATGTAAAATGATTCAGTCAAGCGTGATTGATCCAATCAATCAGGAGTCACTCACGCATGTTTGATCCAATCAATTTGAGTCGTCAGTGTTCTTGATTGAATCCATCAGCGTCTGTCAAGTGTGCTTGATAAATCCGTCAGAAGTCAGTCAAGCTTGATTGATCCATCCTAAAGATTCAGTCAAGTGTGATTGATCAGTCATCAGTCACTCAAGCGTGATTGACCCAAATAAATGATTCCGTCCAGCTGGATTCATCCAATCCATCAGGATTCAGTCAAGCGTGATTGATCCAATCCATCAGGAGTCAGTCAAACGTGAATTGATCCAATCAATCATGAGACCGTCAAGCGTGATTGATCCAATCACAGGATCAGTAATGTGTAATTGTTCCAATCAATCAAGAGTCAGTCAGCATGATTGATCAAATCCATCAGACTCAGTCAAGGGGATTTATCCTATCAATCAGGATACAGTAAGCGTGATTAATCCATCCATCAGGAGTCAGTCAAGCGTGTTGCTCCAATCAATCCTCATTCAGTGAAGCGTATGGATCCACTCCATCAGGAGTCAGTCAAGCGGATTGATCCAATCATTCAGGATTCAGTCAGGCTTGTGTGATCCAAAAATCAGACTTGTCAAGCGTGATTGATCCATCAATCAGCAGTGAGTCAAGCGGGATTGATCCAATGCATCAGGAGTCAGTCAAACATGATTGATCCCATACATCAGGATTCAGTCAGGCGTGATTGATCCAAATTGGAAGGAGTCAGTAAAGCGTGATTGATCCAATCCATCAGGAGTCTGTCCAACGTGATTGATCCAAT
Organism: Phacochoerus africanus; assembly: GCF_016906955.1. Classification (NCBI taxonomy): domain Eukaryota; kingdom Metazoa; phylum Chordata; class Mammalia; order Artiodactyla; family Suidae; genus Phacochoerus; species Phacochoerus africanus. The sequence goes on along the minus strand of NW_025927416.1, from coordinate 1,076 downwards.
GCATCAGGAGTCAGTCAAGCATGATTGATCCAAGCTAAAATGATTCAGTCCAGCCTGATAGATCCATTCAATCAGGAGTCAGTCAAGCGTGAATGATCAAATATATTATGAGTCACTCAAGCGTGATTGCCAATCAAACAGGATTCAGTCAAGCATGATTGATCCAATCAATCAGGAAGTCATTCAAACGTGATTGCTCCAGTCAATCATCATTCAGTGAAGCGTGATGGATGCAATAAATCAGGAGTCACTCAAGCGTGATTGATCCAATCACTCAGCATTCAGTCAAGCTTGTGTGATCCAATAAATCAGGATTCTGTCAAGCGTGATTGATCCAATCAATCATGAGACAGTCAAGCGTGATTGATCCAATCAATCAGGAGTCAGTAATGTGTAATTGTTCCAATCAATCAAGAGTCAGCGCATGATTGATCAAATCCATCAGGACTCAGTCAAGGGGATTTATCCTATCAATCAGGATACAGTAAAGCGTGATTATCCAATCCATCAGGAGTCAGTCAAGCGTGATTGCTCCAATCAATCCTCATTCAGTGAAGCGTGATGGATCCACTCCATCAGGAGTCAGTCAAGCGTGATTGATCCAATCATTCAGGATTCAGTCAGGCTTGTGTGATCCAAAAATCAGGACTTGTCAAGCGTGATTGATCCAATCAATCAGCAGTGAGTCAAGCGGGATTGATCCAATATATCAGGAGTCAGTCAAACATGATTGATCCCATACATCAGGATTCAGTCAGGCGTGATTGATCCAATTGGAAGGAGTCAGTAAAGCGTGATTGATCCAATCCATCAGGGAGTCTGTCCAACGTGATTGATCCAATGCATCAGGAGTCAGTCAAGCATGATGATCCAAGCTAAAATGATTCAGTCCAGCCTGATAGATCCATTCAATCAGGAGTCAGTCAAGCGTGAATGATCAAATATATTATGAGTCACTCAAGCGTGATTGCCCAATCAACAGGATTCAGTCAAGCATGATTGATCTCACTCATCAGGAGTCATTCAAACGTGATTGCTCCAGTCAATCACCATTCAGTGAGCGTGATGGATTGCAA